>NC_081300.1:84213681-84490024 GCF_030435805.1 Mustela lutreola | reverse complement strand
TGGGAGATTCACTGCTTTGTGTAGGGGATGCCAGGGAAGCCTCCAAGAGGGTGAGTTAAGAGACTCAGTG
This sequence comes from Mustela lutreola, assembly GCF_030435805.1. Taxonomy (NCBI): domain Eukaryota; kingdom Metazoa; phylum Chordata; class Mammalia; order Carnivora; family Mustelidae; genus Mustela; species Mustela lutreola. The sequence goes on along the minus strand of NC_081300.1, from coordinate 84,489,954 downwards.
ATGAAATGGAGCCAGCATGCAATTGCTGGAAGGAGGGGCACTCAGGGGTAGAAAGGCTACCGAGGCAAGTGCAAAGGCCCTAAGGCCAGAACAAGTTTGGCCTGTCTGGGGGAGAAGAGACTTTATTACAATGATTACAGGTGACAGGTCTTTTTATTCCCATTTGAGAGATGAGAAAACTAAAACCCAAGAAGATTAGGCAGACAATTCCCATGCACCCCAGAAAACGAGATTTGCAGGAGGTATTGATGGATACCAATCTGTGCATGTATCCATTAGACCACAGGTTAGCAAACACTGGCCCATGGTTAAAACAAGGCCTTCCCCTGATTTTGTAGAGAGAGTTTTATCAGAACACAGTCCTTCATGGACATATTATCTATGGTTGTTTCATGCTGCAATGAGAGAGTCGAGTAGTCTTTGAGGCCCAGAAAACCTCAGATATCTTCGATCAGATTTTTTACAGACAACATTTGCACAGCCCTGTGCTAGACGATGCCTGTCTTCTTGGTCTCTCCATTTGCCTTTTGTGGAAGGAGGTGACAAGTCAAATGCCCTGAGAATATGGGTCAATATGGGTCATACAGTCCACTGTATGGAGAAGGAGGAGGGAGAGGTGAAGGAGAAAAGCTGAAAACGTCTTTCATAAGCCAGCACCCAGGGTTGTCTGAGGGAAGGAATGTCCCTTGTAAGGAAGCAGAATGTCTTGATAACCATGGAGAAGCATTCGATTTGGGCGGGGGAGGGGGGTTATCTCTGTCACAGACAATACAGGGACAGCCACTTCAGAGTATGAAAAATTGATGTGACTGGAGCCCTTTTTGGAAAGGGAGACCAAGAGGCCACTGTAGAGAGCCTGCCTTACCTGCCTTTTCTGAACAGCGCCAGAAGCTCTGGATGGGGCAAAATGAAAAAAGGACAAATGTTCGTAAAAGTCAACAGGACAGGGGCGCCTGGGTGGCTCCAATGGTTAACCATCTCAGTCTTGATTTCGGTTCAGGCCATGGTGTTGGGGTCCTGAGATGGAGCCCCACATCAGGCTTTGCACTCATCGGGGACTCAGCTTCTCCCTCTGCTCTCCCCACTGCACATGTTCTTTCTCTCAAATAAATAAATAAAATCTTAAAAAAAAAAAAAGCAAACAGGACCGTGGATATCCTGATCATAACACTGTTGGCTGCAGACTCTGAAAAGACAGAACAGTTCACTAATGCACGCAGGAATCTTTTTTGCTTGCTAACACCAGAAGAGGAGTGGGTCAATGCGTGTGATATGAACTCCTATGATCACAGACCCTCTTCCTTTTCCTCATAAAAACTTCCCACCTCCACCCTCCAAGTGGGAGCACTATTCAGGGATCTACCCGAATCTGAGCTCCCTAAATTAAAATAAATGCTCATTAGCTTCTCATTTCGGCTCCTTATTTTTAGGTTGATGAGATCATACCGCAAGAGCAGTAGCCCTGGGTGTGGGGGAGGGGCGGAGAAAGGCAGAGGGTACCTCTGACCACAGCCGCCAAGCCTTTGTGTCCAGGGGGCTGTGGGGGGAGGAGGGAGACGGGGGGCACAACACCTGGCATTTTGGCGTTCCCCCGGTTCTTGCCAGGCGTTGGTTCCCATTGCAGACTAACCTGCTTCCTTGACCTTCTGAGCCCAGGTGATAGGGAAGCCGTGACCTTTTCCCCCAGATGCACCTATGGAAGAAGCTGTCTTCTTCCCCTTGGGGAAGTCTCGCCTGAACACGGGTTCCCCTGCTGCCTTCTTCTGGTGTTACAGTGTCACCTCTGGAAGGAAAAGTTATAGAATTTAGAGTCCGCCCATCCGAGTTTAAACCCTAATTCTGCCATGGGGAAGCTTGGAACAAGCTACTAACTCTTCTGAGTGTCAGTTCCTTCGTGGCCAAAGCTGGGATGATAGCACCTGCCTCCTTGAGGGTTATTAAGATTAAGATGAGAAATCCAAAACACCAGCCATTCAGTAGTTGAAATTCCTACTCTCTATTTTGAAATGGGGAATAAGAACCATATTTCCCAATCTCCCTTGTAGCTGGACAGGGCTATGTGAGTATGGTTATGGCTACCAGATGTAAGAGCCACTGGTGCCTTACTTAAACTTCTAGGAAACACCTTATTTTTTGGTATCATGTTCACATTTTATTTTATTTTTTAATCAGGTTATAAAACAGTACATATCGTATGATCTCATGATTGCATCAAAAAAACGTTTTCATGTATAACTTACATCATTATAAATAATGAAATGGATAAAAGATCAAAACAGGGTCATAATTGTAGGATGTGGATGATAGATGAAGATCTGTTTCCTTCTTAGTGCCCGATGATATTTTAAACTTTTCCTATAATGAACATACATGTCTTTTGAAAAGGCCATAAAAACCTAAAATGCTATTTTGCATATTAAATGACTAAATCCCAAAATAAATACTTGTCTATAAAAATGACACTTTATAGAAGGCTTACAGAACAAAACAAGCCATGCCCTGCTTTTCCATCAATTTTCTAACCTCATCCTGTACCCTTTCCCACCTACCCACATGTGATAAGCAACTGAAGCTCCTCAGTGGAAACTAACTTCCTTTTCCTTCTTCCTGGAAGCTAGAAAGTGGGTGTGATGACTGGAGCTAGAGCAACTATTATGAACCATGAGGAGGAAGCTTTGTGTTGTGGTGGCAGAGCAACAAGCTAGAAGGAACCCAGGCCTCTGAACTCCTTCACTGCAATTTTTGATTCTGTGAATGAGAAAGACACTTCCATTGTGTTTATGCTATCTTTAAATTTTTAGTTCTCTCTTCCTCAGGGTATAAAGAATCCTGATATACTAATTGTGTGGCCTTGAACAAATTTGCTGCCTCTCCAAGTCTCAGTACCTCATCAACAAAATAGGTTTATAAATCCCAAACCCTTAGAAACATTGTGGGAATTCAAGGACACAATGTGGTGGTTTTCTGCTATTTCAGAAATGTTTTGTGATGATGCCCTGGAAATATTGATATTCAGACCCTGTACTAAAGCATTTGAATCACTAGATCTGATGATGGTGCCAATGTCCATTTTTGTCAAGTCTCCAGGTGATATGATACACACCCAGCTTTGGGAAACATGGAGCTGAGAGAATAATCTTTTTTTCCCCCTGCTTTCAAAGTCAGATAGAACATTAAGAGATGTTGTTTGCGGGGGAGGAGTCAAGATGGCGCAGAAGTAGCAGGCTGAGACTACTTCAGCTAGCCGGAGATCAGCTAGATAGCTTATCTAAAGATTGTAAACACGTGAAAATCCATCGGCAGATTGAAGAGAAGAAGAACAGCAATTCTGGAAACAGAAAAACAACCACTTTCTGAACGGTAGGACCGGCGGAGAAGTGAATCCAAAGCGACGGGAAGATAGACCCCGGGGGGAGGGGCCGGCTCCCGGCAAGCGGCGGAGCAACCGCGCACAAAATCAGGACTTTTAAAAGTCTGTTCCGCTGAGGGACATCGCTCCAGAGGCTAAACCGGGGCAAAGCCCATGCGGGGTCAGCGTGGCCTCAGGTCCCGCAGGGTCACAGAAGGATCGGGGGTGTCTGAGTGTCACAGAGCTTGCGGGTATTGGAACGGGAAAGCCGGCGACAGAGACAGAGCCGACAGTAAGCTCGCAGCTCGGGGTTACCTTGAACCGGTCGCAGGCTCGGTGAGCTCGGAGCGCGGCCGGAGGTCAGGCAGACTAGAGTAACTGGGCGCTGTTCTCTGAGGGCGCACTGAGGAGTGGGGCCCTGGGCTCTCGGCTCCCCGGGCCGGAGACCAGGAGGCCGCCATTTGTATTCCCGTCCTCCTGAACTCTGCGGAAAGCGCTCAGGGAACAAAAGCTCCTGAAAGCAAACCCCAGCAGATTACTCACCCCGGCCCCTGATAAGGGCGATGCAATTCCGCCTGGGGCAAAGACACTTGAGAATCACTACAACAGGCCCCTCCCCCAGAAGATCAACAAGAAATCCAGCTGAGACCAAGTTCACCTACCAAGGAGTGCAGTTTCAATACCAAGGAGAGCAGCAGAATTCCAGAGGAGGAGAAAGCAAAGCAAGGAACTCATGGCTTTTTCCCTGTGATTTTTTTTAGTCTTGCAGTTAATTTAATTTTTTTCTTTTTCATTTTTTGGTTTTTTTCTCGCCTTCTGGAAAAAAATTTTTTTTAACTTTTACCTTTTTCTTTTTTAACGTTTTTTAACTAGTTTATCTAATATATATATTTTTTCTTTTTTATATTTTTCTTATTTGTTTTCTTTTTTTAATTCTTTCCTTTTCTTTTTTTTTCTTTTTTCTTTTTTTTTTTTTCTTTCTTCCTTTTTGAACCTCTTTTTATCCCCTTTCTCCTCCCTCACGATTTGGGATCTCTTCTAATTTGGTTAAAGCATATTTTCCTGGGCTTGTTGCCACCCTTTTAATATTTTACTTGCTCCTTCATATACTCTTATCTGGACAAAATGACAAGATGGAAAAATTCAACACAAAAAAAAAGAACAAGAGGCAGTACCGAAGGCTAGGGACCACATCAATACAGACATTGGTAATATGTCAGATCTAGAGTTCAGAATGACAATTCTCAAGGTTCTAGCCGGGCTAGAAAAAGGCATGGAAGATATAAGAGAAACCCTCTCGAGAGATATAAAAGCCCTTTCTGGAGAAATAAAAGAACTAAAATCTAACCAAGTTGAAATAAAAAAAGCTATTAATGAGGTGCAATCAAAAATGGAGGCTCTCACTGCTAGGATAAATGAGGCAGAAGAAAGAATTAGTGATATAGAAGACCAAATGACAGAGAATAAAGAAGCTGAGCAAAAGAGGGACAAACAGCTACTGGACCACGAGGGGAGAATTCGAGAGATAAGTGACACCATAAGACGAAACAACATTAGAATAATTGGGATTCCAGAAGAAGAAGAGAGAGAGAGGGGAACAGAACGTATACTGGAGAGAATTATTAGGGAGAATTTCCCCAATATGGCAAAGGGAATGAGCATCAAAATTCAGGAGGTTCAGAGAACGCCCCTCAAAATCAATAAGAATAGGCCCACACCCCGTCACCTAATAGTACAATTTACAAGTCTCGGTGACAAAGAGAAAATCCTGAAAGCAGCCCGGGAAAAGAAGTCTGTAACATACAATGGTAAAAATATTAGATTGGCAGCTGACTTATCCACAGAGACCTGGCAGGCCAGAAAGAGCTGGCATGATATTTTCAGAGCACTAAACGAGAAAAACATGCAGCCAAGAATACTATATCCAGCTAGGCTATCATTGAAAATAGAAGGAGAGATTAAAAGCTTCCAGGACAAACAAAAACTGAAAGAATTTGCAAACACCAAACCAGTTCTACAGGAAATATTGAAAGGGGTCCTCTAAGCAAAGAGAGAGCCTACAAGTGGTAGATCAGAAAGGAACAGAGACCATATATAGTAACAGTCACCTTACAGGGAATACAATGGCACTAAATTCATATCTCTCAATAGTTACCCTGAATGTTAATGGGTGAAATGCCCCTGTCAAAAGACACAGGGTATCAGAATGGATAAAAAAACAAAACCCATCTATATGTTGCCTCCACGAAACACATTTTAAGCCCGAAGACACCTCCAGATTTAAAGTGAGGGGGTGGAAAAGAATTTACCATGCTAATGGATATCAGAAGAAAGCAGGAGTGGCAAACCTTATATCAGATCAATTAGATTTTAAGCCAAAGACTATAATAAGAGATGAGGAAGGACACTATATCATACTCAAAGGGTCTGTCCAACAAGAAGATTTAACAATTTTAAATATCTATGCCCCCAACATGGGAGCAGCCAACTAACTATATAAACCAATTAATAACAAAATCAAAGAAACACATAAACAACAATACAATAATAGTAGGGGACGTTAACACTCCCCTCACTGAATTGGACAGATCTTCCAAGCAAAAGATCAGCAAGGAAATAAAGGCCTTAAATGACACACTGGACCAGATGGACATCACAGATATATTCAGAACATTTCATCCCAAAGCAACAGAATACACATTCTTCTCTAGAGCACATGGAACATTCTCCAGAATAGATCACATCCTCGGTCCTAAATCAGGACTCAACCGGTATCAAAAGATTGGGATCATTCCCTGCATATTTTCAGACCACAATGCTCTAAAGCTAGAACTCAACAACAAAAGGAGGTTTGGAAAGAACCCAAATACATGGAGACTAAACAGCATCCTTCTAAAGAATGAATGGGTCAACCGGGAAATTAAAGAAGAATTGAAAAAAATCATGGAAACAAATGATAATGAAAATACAACGGTTCAAAATCTGTGGGACACAACAAAGGCAGTCCTGAGAGGAAAATATATAGCGGTACAAGCCTTTCTCAAGAAACAAGAAAGGTCTCAGGTACACAACCTAACCCTACACCTAAAGGAGCTGGAGAAAGAACAAGAAAGAAACCCTAAGGCCAGCAGGAGAAGAGAAATCATAAAGATCAGAGCAGAAATCAATGAAACAGAAACAAAAAAAACAAAAAAAAAAAAAAAAAAAAAAAACAACAACAATAGAACGAATCAATGAAACTAGTAGCTGGTTCTTTGAAAGAATTAATAAAATTGATAAACCCCTGGCCCGACTTATCAAAAAGAAAAGAGAAAGGACCCAAATAAATAAAATCATGAATGAAAGAGGAGAGATCACAACTAACACCAAAGAAATACAAACTATTATAAGAACATACTATGAGCAACTCTATGCCAATAAATTTGACAATCTGGAAGAAATGGATGCATTCCTAGAAACATATAAACTACTACAACTGAACCAAGAAGAAATAGAAAGCCTGAACAGACCCATAACCAGTAAGGAGATTGAAACAGTCATTAAAAAACTCCAAACAAACAAAATCCCAGGGCCAGACGGCTTCCCGGGGGAATTCTACCAAACATTTAAAGAAGAACTAATTCCTATTCTCCTGAAACTATTCCAAAAAATAGAAATGGAAGAAAAACTTCCAAACTCATTTTATGAGGCCAGCATCACCTTGATCCCAAAACCAGACAAGGATCCCATCAAAAATAGAGCTATAGACCAATATCCTTGATGAACACAGATGGGAAAATACTCAACAAAATACTAGCCAATAGGATCCAACAGTACATTAAAAGTATTATACACCACGACCAAGTGGGATTTATTCCAGGGCTGCAAGGTTGGTTCAACATCTGCAAATCAGTCAATGTGATACAACACATCAATAAAAGAAAGAACAAGAACCATATGATACTCTCAATAGATGCTGAAAAAGCTTTTGACAAAGTACAGCATCCCTTCCTGATCAAAACTCTTCAAAGTGTAGGGATAGAGGGCACATACCTCAATATCATCAAAGCCATCTATGAAAAACCCACCGCAAATATCATTCTCAATGGAGAAAAACTGAAAGCTTTTCCGCTAAGGTCAGGAACACGGCAGGGATGTCCATTATCACCACTGCTATTCAACATAGTACTAGAGGTCCTAGCCTCAGCAATCAGACAACAAAAGGAAATTAAAGGCATCCAAATCGGCAAAGAAGAAGTCAAATTATCACTCTTCGCAGATGATATGATACTATATGTGGAAAACCCAAAAGACTCCACTCCAAAACTGCTAGAACTTATACAGGAATTCAGTAAAGTGTCAGGATATAAAATCAATGCACAGAAATCAGTTGCATTTCTCTACACCAACAGCAAGACAGAAGAAAGAGAAATGAAGGAGTCATTCCCATTTACAATTGCACCCCAAACCATAAGATACCTAGGAATAAACCTAACCAAAGAGGCACAGAATCTATACTCAGAAAAATATAAAGTACTCATGAATGAAATTGAGGAAGACACAAAGAAATGGAAAAATGTTCCATGCTCCTGGATTGGAAGAATAAATATTGTGAAAATGTCTATGCTACCTAAAGCAATCTACACATTTAATGTGATTCCTAACAAAGTAACATCCATCTTTTTCAAAGAAATGGAACAAATAATTCTAAAATTTATATGGAACCAAAAAAGACCTCGAATAGCCAAAGGGATATTGAAAAAGAAAGCCAACGTTGGTGGCATCACAATTCCGGACTTCAAGCTCTATTACAAAGCTGTCATCATCAAGACAGCATGGTACTGGCACAAAAACAGACACATAGATCAATGGAACAGAATCGAGAGCCCAGAAATAGAGCCTCAACTTTACAGTCAACTAATCTTCGACAAAGCAGGAAAGAATGTCCAATGGAAAAAAGACAGCCTCTTCAATAAATGGTGCTGGGAAAACTGGACAGCCATATGCAGAAAAATGAAATTGGACCATTTCCTTACACCACACACAAAAATAGACTCAAAATGGATGAAGGACCTCAATGTGAGAAAGGAATCCATCAAAATCCATGAGGAGAACACAGGCAGCAACCTCTTCGACCTCAGCCGCAGCAACATCTTCCTAGGAACAACGCCAAAGGCAAGGGAAGCAAGGGCAAAAATGAGCTATTGGGATTTGATCAAGATCAAAAGCTTTTGCACAACAAAGGAAACAGTTAACAAAATCAAAAGACAACTGACAGAATGGGAGAAGATATTTGCAAACGACATATCAGATAAAGGACTAGTGTCCAGAATCTATAAAGAACTTAGCAAACTCAACACCCAAAGAACAAATAATCCAATCAAGAAATGGGCAGAGGACATGAACAGACATTTCTGCAAAGAAGACATCCAGATGGCCAACAGACACATGAAAAAGTGCTCCATATCACTCGGCATCAGGGAAATACAAATCAAAACCACAATGAGATATCACCTCACACCAGTCAGAATAGCTAAAATCAACAAGTCAGAAAATGACAGATGCTGGCGAGGATGCGGAGAAAGGGGAACCCGCCTACACTGTTGGTGGGAATGCAAGCTGGTGCAGCCATTCTGGAAAACAGCATGGAGGTCCCTCAAAATGTTGAAAATAGAACTGCCCTATGACCCAGCAATTGCACTATTGGGTATTTACCCTAAAGATACAAACGTAGTGATCCAAAGGGGCATGTGCACCCGAATGTTTATAGCAGCAATGTCCACAATAGCCAAACTATGGAAAGAACCTAGATGTCCATCAACAGATGAATGGATCAAGAAGATGTGGTATATATACACAATGGAATACTATGCAGCCATCAAAAGAAATGAAATCTTGCCATTTGCGACAACATGGATGGAACTAGAGCGTATCATGCTTAGCGAAATAAGTCAAGCAGAGAAAGACAATTATCATATGATCTCCCTGATATGAGGAAGTAGTGATGCAACATGGGGGCTTAAGTAGGTAGGAGAAGATTAAATGATATAAGATGGGATTGGGAGGGAGACAAACCATAAGTGACTCTTGATCTCACAAAACAAACTGAGGGTTGCTGGGGGAGGGGGTTTGGGAGAAGGGGGTGGGATTATGGACATTGGGGAGGGTATGTCCTTTGTTGAGTGCTGTGAAGTATGTAAACCTGGTGATTCACAGACCTTTACCCCTGGGGATAAAAATATATGTTTATAAAAAATAAAAAATATATATAAAAAGAAAAAGAAAAAAAAAGAGATGTTGTTTGCACGTAACACACAAAGGGGCTCACCAGCTTGGAGGGGGTTCTTACTAAGCCTCCAGCCCAGACCTGACCACCCTGCTGCAAATGCCCATCAGCCCTCACTCTCCCAAGAGGAAGGAATGATTTGCTGTTTAACCACACAGTGTGTGCCATCAGCAGCCACCAGCTGCTCAGTCCCATCTGAACCACTTGCTCTGAATTTCTGTTTAAAATGCAACAGCGTCCATGGATTATGGCTCGTTGGTTTACATGCTCATGATGGATCTTTTAATCTAATTAAGGGAAGGCAAAGATTTTCCCCTGGTGCTTTCAGCGGCAGAGAGCTCTGATTTTTTAGGATAGCACACTAACTGAGAGCACTTGTTTTAAGAGCAGGAAAACCAGGGTCCTAATCCTGGCTCTGTGTCCCTGAACATGTCACTTAACCTCTCTGAAAAAGCCAGCTTCTACCTCCATGAGCCAGGCTTTGGGCCAAGCCCTTTGCATGTATGGAAAAATCCCCCAGCAGCCCGTGAGGCCAGTGTCTTCATGATTCCCATTTTGCAGATGGGGAAACTGAGGCTCAGAGGGGCTAGCTAAGTTGCCCAGATCACACAGTGAGTAAATGGTGTGAATTTGATAAAGCAATAATATCTGGCTGATGGATTGTTCAGAGGATGAAATAGTTGAGTGTCTCTGGAGAGTTTAGCATGGCTGTTACCCACCAGGGGTACCGCTCACAGTTGTAACACTAGCTGCTACGTTATTGTCATGATTATGTGGTTGTCACCAATGGAGGTGGCGTGGGAGCCAGGGAGCATGGAATCATGCATGGAAAGCAGGCTTCCTATCCAAGTGGAGGAGCACAGGAGACAGAATAAGATCAGTGGTTGGGTCCTACAGACCCACAGAGCTGTCTGTCCTGGTCCACATATGAGCTAATGGTTCAAGGGATGGATATCTCATTAGACACTGTCTCTTGACCCTAAGAGGTCTTGGTGGTAGAAATTCTGGGTTTTTTTGTGACCACTTTAGTCACCGTGTTTGTTTGCATTCCAGCCACACTTGGATCCCCCAATGTGCCTAAAGCCAGATGCATCCTTTTTGTTATTTCTCTCTGAGTCAGGAGTCTCAGGAAAGGAGAAGAGAAATCAATGAACCACCAGGCATAAACTCACCACCTAGAATCTACCATTAGCACCGTACTGTGCTTGCATTATCATATCTCCGATTTATGATGTATTTCAAAGGAAATTGCAGACATCAGTACTAAACACCTCAGCATTTTTGTAGAGTTTTAGAATCATTTGTGCCATGGAAACCTGTCCTGGCAGTCCCACGTATGCGCTTCAGATGGATACAGGGTCCCTGAGGAGGAAGCAGAAGTGGGGATGTGGACTCCTGGGCCCCAGAACCATCCTCTCATCTGAACAGATACCCAGAAGCTTGGGGCTATGAAAAGTAGCATTTGAAAGTCATTACTGCTAATTTACAGAAGAGGAAGCTGAGCCATGGTTGGGGTAAGGTCACTTATTCCAAGTCACTCATTAATTCATCAAAGTCTGTTAAACCTTACTGTAGGTTTCTTCCATGGTCTCCTTTGGTAAATTGAGAAATGTTAATAGGTCTTTCCCTGGAAAAAATATATGTATTATATAGGGGGACGGGATTCACGGATTCCCCCGTCTATTTGTGATTGTCTATGGGACACAGTGGACTGAGACTGGACCCTTTAGTGAGGTGGCCTCCCCAAGATGCTGGGGCAGAACGTCCTCTGACCTGGAGGTTTCTCAGATTGTCGGGCCACACAGTACCATCTTGTGGAAGACAACGTGAGACGGTAAAGACATGGGAGAACAAGGGACAGTAAAGGAGAGAGATCAGAGATAATAAGAGATGAGAGAGGAGAATGAGAAAGCCTGATCAGAGTGGAGAGATACTTGGAAAGAATGTGGAGGAGGAACCATAATTTTCCCTCTACCCTTCTAGGTTCTTGGCTGAGATGCCCACTGTAATGAAAGACAGATTACGAAGAGAAAAACAAAACCCAATGTTTATAGTAGCAATATCCACAATAGCCAAAACATGGAAAGAGCCCAGATGTCCACCAATGGATGAATGGATAAAGAAGATGTGGTGTGTGTGTGTGTGTGTGTGTGTGTGTGTGTGTGTGTGATGTAATATTAGTCATCAAAAAGAATGAAATCTTGCCATTTACAACAATATGGATGAAACTAGAGGTATTATGCTAAGTGAAGTCAGTCAGTCAGAGAAAGGCAAATATGATATAATTTCACTCATATGTGGAATTTAAGAAACAAAACAGATGAACATAGGGGGAGGAAAGGAAAAATGAAATAAGATGAAAACAGAGATGAAGACAAACCATAAGAGACTCTTAACTATAGAAAATAAGCTGAGGGTGACGAAAGGGGAGGTGGGCAGAAGGATGGGGTAACTGGGTGACAGGCGTGAAGGAGGGCACGTGATATAATGAGCACTGGGTGTTACATGCAACTGATGAATCACTGAACTCTACCCTTGAAACTAATAATACACTATATGTTAACTAAATTGAATTTAAATTTTTAAAATTTAAAAACACAGAAGTTTAATAACATACATACCTCCTATATACAAGGGAGAGACCTAGGAGAGCTAAGCAACTCCCCCCAGTGGCCCCAAGCCACCACCTTAAATAACATCTCCCGCTAAGCACAAAATGGTGAGGGGAGGAAGGCCGGTTATGGAAGGTGACCAGAAAAGACACAGTAAACAAGGGTGAGGTGTTTGTGAAGATTTAAATCTCTGCTTTCTCACTGATAGAAGTTTCTAGAGATTCTGAGTCACCTTTCTTCTTCTAGTACTGAGAGGGAGACACCCTTATAGAGATTTCCCTTGTCAATGTTGATGTCACCCATGGAAGAATAACTTCTACTCTATTCGGTTTTCAGAACTTTTCCTATGTCCACTGTTTTTTTTAAAAACAATCAAGTGTTAAATAACAAAAATTCAACTGAGTACATTCGAAGATCTAATGGGCTTTCCTGATTCAGGCAGCATCCCATTCAGCAAACAGAAAGGAGCTCTGCTGAGCTGTAGGAAAGGACAGGTTTGTAAAGACTGATAGGAAAATAGTAGCAAAGAATGAACTATTTTAGGTAAGGTTGCCCTTCTAAGGGGAACAGAAGGGGAACAGTACTGGTATGATCCCAGTACTGACCAGGAAATTCCAGGTGGACTGGTCAAAGGTCGCATTCCTATAAAACTGAAACTGTGGGTCAGGTATTAAATCTTGGTTTGCTAATGTGGGGCCTTAATGTTAAGTGATGCCATTTTGGGCCTATGCCTTTCTTTTTAACACAACCTGAAATAGACTGCATTTTGGGGGGCAGTTACAGTCTACTCCCCTTTAAGAGCAAGAGAGACCCTCCTTCAGGTGACTCTGGGCTGGCAGGGAGGAACTGGACTCACTTGGAAAGTAGCTGCCTATTGGCCCTGTCCTTCGGGAGCCTTCTGTGGCCCTTTCTTGCTGTCAGCTTCCTGCAGATGGCAAAACCAATATTCCTAGAAGAGTCCTTGGAGTCTAGAAGGAGGAAAGAGAATGCCATATCCAGTAGCAGCCCAGCCATTGCTGAGGTCTCAAAAGCATCCTCAATTTCACTATCCTTCCCCTCTGCCTCCCACATCTCTGAATCTAGAGGCCCTCATGGTGAGGAGTGAGGGGGCTTCTCAGTGGGAGAGGTACTGGCCTGACTCTTAGGGTTTCTGTTCCAGGGGGCAGGGACTGGAGCAGCAGAGGCTGCTGGGCAGCCCCAAGAGGACACATGGAGTGAGAAGGTCGGGCAGATTGGCCCATGATCTGAGAAACTGGAACCAGACCTCAAACTCAGAATAGCAGTGAAGACAGGGGCAGTATACAGGTCTCTGGTCTGAACTCTTCTGCCCAATTAACCTGCAGAGCATGGAAAAGGTGGGAGAAGAAGATGGATTGTGAAAGACAATAAGAGAGCAAGAGAAAAGGAAATATGAAGGTCAGGGAGGTAGTTAAGAACTTGGTCTGGGAAGTTCTTCCCTCCCTCCACCCCTCCCTCCCTCCCTCCATCCATCCATCCCTCCATCTTTGCATTTCTCCATAACCACACCTCATCCTTCTCTCCATCTCTCCATCCCTCCATATCCCTCCCTCCCTCCCTCCCTCCATCCATCCCTCCATATCCTTCCATCCATCCCTCCATCCATCTGTCCATCTCTCCAACCCTCCATCCATCCCTCCATCCCTCTCTCCATCCATCTCTCCATACACCGCTCTCTCAATCCCTCTCTCTCTGCACATACATCACCAAACATTTATGGGACATGTGCCGGGTGTGTGCCAGGGCCCTGGGGACATGGCAGAGAATATGACTAAACAAGTGCCTGCTCTCTGAGACCTGACAAAATTCTAGAGTGAAGATAAAAAATCAACTAAATAAAAATTTTAAAAAAAGAAACAGTGACAAGGGCTTTAATGAGAATAAAACAGGAGAATTTGGTGGAGATTGAGAAGGTGCCTGATTTTTTTTAGATTAATTTTTTAATAGAGAATGCAAATACGTGATGCAGACTTTAAAATACACATTTCATTTCTATTTTCGTCAAGACAATTTGCGAACATAGTTTGAGCATCCAAATAATGCAGGGAAGTGGGGAGAAGAGATGTTTGTGCCTGTAGCCTGTTTCAGATTCCCAAAGCAATTTTTACACGTTATCTTATTTGTTCCTCACAGCAGCCCTGTAACTGAGGAATGAACAGTCCCATTTCCCAGATAAGGAAACTGAGGCTCAGGTTAAATGGATTTCATAAAGTCACCTTCTTAGGATATGCTGCGCTGAATCCCTCAGGCCTCAGGTTTTTATATGATTTAGGCCATGACTCAGGACCCAATGAGTAATCCCAAGGAAATTATCTTGGATGTGTACAGAGACTTAGTTACAAGGATGTTCATGGTGTTATTTATAATATCGAAAAATGGAAAAGAACCCAAATTTCCACCAATGGAGAACTGGTTAGATAAACAGATGTACAGGGGAATAGTATATATAATCCTGAAATCAACCAATCAATCTATCTATCTATCTACCTATTGATCTACCTATCTATCTATATCTTTCTATATATGCTGGAAGCAATATAAATCTTTATTGGAGGGGCACCTGGGTGGCTCAGTGGGTTAAAGCCTCTGCCTTCGGCTCAGGTCATGATCTCGGGTCCTGGTATCCAGCCCTGCATCGGGCTTTCTGCTCAGCAGGAAGCCTGTTTCCCCCTCTCTCTGTGCCTGCCTCTCTGCCTACTTGTGATCTCATTCTCTGTCAACTAACTAAATAAATAAATAATCTTTTTTAAAAAATCTTTATTGGAGCTTCTCAGAGAACATCAAAGAAGACTTGATCTCACAATCCTTAGCAACCCTCAGAAAGTCCTATTTCCCCATTTTTATTTTCTTGCATCCTCATGGTTTTCCTGACATTTACCTCTGAATCACTCCCTTTCCACTGACACTCAGCCACCTTAGGATCCTGCCTCTCCTCCTCCTCTCCATTTCCTTCCACCTTTATTTTTTTCTCTAACAAGCTGAGAATCCCCTGTTCTCATTCATCCAGTTCTTTTTATACCCAATTTTGTACCATAAAAGCTCAGGAACCCAGATGGTTAATGCAGAATTCTTTCTACTGGTGTAGGGTAAAAGAGGGAATGCTAAATAGGCAACCACATAATTATCCCTAGCAGGTGGAAGAGGGTTAAAAGATGTAAACAATCGAATATTAACATATTTTTCCTCCATCACACTTAAATTTTTAAAGCTTTGTTATTTTTGGACAGAGCCCCTTTCAGAGAATTCGTGTCCACCAGCAGGCCCACAGTTGTGTAGGAG
This sequence comes from Mustela lutreola, assembly GCF_030435805.1. Classification (NCBI taxonomy): domain Eukaryota; kingdom Metazoa; phylum Chordata; class Mammalia; order Carnivora; family Mustelidae; genus Mustela; species Mustela lutreola. Next base: position 84,474,431 of record NC_081300.1, on the reverse strand, counting down.
TGTGTCAGGAACCCTCACTGATTGTGAAGTTTCTCAGAATGAATGTTTGTGAACTAGGGAAAGAATTCTGGAAAAATCCAAAGGCAGTTTCCCAACAAGGGCCACTGGCTTCCAGAGAGGCATAAAGAAACACACCCCTCCTTTATTCCCTCCTCTGAAGAATTGGAACTGAGACAATGTCCTGATTTGGGCCTCTAGATGAATGAAAATAAATCACTTTCCTTTGGCACCTGCTCTGGGTGGGAGGGGCTTCACAGCTCTGTCTCTATTCAGAGTCAGTTTAACACAGTCATGGCATCCCTAGATAGAAGAAAGTGACCGAAGACAGATGAACTTAGCAAGCCCCAGGAAAGGTGGGGTCTGTATTTCAAGTAGGTGCTGGAAAAGGGGTGTTCAGTGGGGTCCCCTACATCTGTGGGAAAAGTCTGAAAGGTGAAATTCTGAGATGTGTTCCTCCTGGAAGCTTCCAAGCTTTCTTCTCCTGGAGTCTAAACTCCTCTTTCTGGGGTGGTGGGGAGTGGATTTCATGTGGCTTGGCTGGACTGACCCCAACTCTGGCCAGCCACAACTGTGGACATGTATACTTAATCAGACTACCTCCTCCTTCTGACTGCAGTAATTGGTTCGATGGTGAGTTCAGGAGCCAGGCTGGCCAACCAGAGCCCTTCTGAGGATTTTTCTAATGGAGTTCTTGGGAAAGATAGGTTTCCCACTGAGAAAGCTTAACAGGACAGTGTGAATCCAGTGTTGCCAATGGTTGTCTCTCATTGTACTGTGAGAGCCAAACATAGAAGAGAGACAAAGACTCAGAGTTCCCTGGATCCAACTACATCTGAGCCCCAAAGGACAGTCTGGAATTTCCAATTTCATGAGCCAGTACATTCCAATTTTTGTTGAAGTCATTTTGGGTTGGCTCTCTACCACTTGCAACTCAAAAGAATCCTGGCTGATTATAGGTCCAATATGCAAAAGGCTGTAGCATTTTCTTAGGCTTCTCTGCTCTATGATCTCAGTCTCCACCTACTTGGCAAGAGTTCGATTCAATGCAATTCAATTCAATTTCGTTCCATTCAATCCCATTTGATTCCATTGGGTCCATTCAGTTAGATTAAATCCAACTTAATTCATTTCACTTGTTTTGGGTTTTGTTGGGTTTTTTTTTAGATTTTTTTTTTAAGTAATCCCAACACCAAATGTGATGCTCGAACTCACAACCCTGATATCAAGATCCACATGTTCCACCAGCTGATAGTCAGGTGCCCCTCATCCAACTTGGTTGAAGCACCTACTATGTCCTGGACTTTTTACTGAGTTCTAGGGATTCATCGATGTCTAAGTGCCCATTTTTCACTTAAGGAGTTGAAAGTGATTTATAAACAGTCTGTGTGAGGGGTACCTGGCTGACTCAGTCAGTAGAGTTTGCAACTCTGGATCTTGGGTTTATGAGTTCAAGCCCTATAATGGGTGTAGAGATTACTCTAAAAAAAAATGAACGGTCAATGTCATAAATATTCTTCTGTTCCAAGCACGGTGGAACCAGAGAGAAACAATGATTCTTACCATTCTGATATTAGGTAGTTAGTTCATTTACTATAATGGAAGCCAGTGCCATTTATTGCCCAAGAGCAAGGACCTTGGAGACAGACTCATTTCCTACTGTTTGGTAGCAAAGTGACATTCAGTTAAAAGGCTTCACCTCCCTGAGCCTTACTTTCCTTATCTGCAAAGTGGGGATGGTAATGCATCTATGTCGATCTATTATGGAAAGTCGATGGAAGAATGAACCAGTCAAGCACACAGCATGCACCAAGTACTCCATACGTGATCCTCTCCGTATGGATTACCTCCGTCCTCTCCTCTGCCTATGGGGAGTGCTGGGTGGGTGGGAGTGGCAGAACGCAGAGTTGGGGGTGGGGTCCGTCAGCAACAGAATTCTCTCTACACTCTCCTTAGACACCAAAAGCCTAGGACCTGGCACAGAAAAGGCACTGAAAACACATGTAGTACAAGTGTGTGGCATGAAAAGTGAAGAATTGTTTGTAGACAGGGAGGGTGAAGGTCAGAAAAAGGCTTCAGCAGGTGGTCAGTGTTAATGCCAGGATTTCTCTTTGGGAGGGGCTTAGGGGCAGATTTCCTGGGGCTTGACTTAAAGCTGCATGATAAGCCAAGCTCTTTCCCTAAGATTTTGAAATGAAAGCAGGTGATGGAGACTATGGGGAGGAGAAGTGTTTAAATTCACTGGGAAGGGTCATTCTGACCCTCCCCAAGGCTCAGAGACCCTCTGGTTACTCAACCTCCATCTTGGGACAAATAACAAGGAGCTGGGCAGGAAGCTCAGAGGTCAGTAACCCAAGACAATGACTTCATTTTCTAGAAGTGGAAACCAAAGCCCAGAGAAACTTGTCCCTGGTGAGTGACCCATCAGGTTCATGACAGATCCCGGCAGGACCCATTTATCCCATCACTCATCCAGGTGTGCATTCTACCCTATCGCCACTCTTGGAGATTCTCACCAGGTCTGAGCTGGAGGGAGAGAGAGGTGGGGGTGACACAGGGTCAGGAGACAACTTGAGCATGTCCCGTCCCTCTGCCAGGCTTTTCCTTCATATCCCAAGAGACTTTTCTCACCCCATCTTCATGCTCCTCCTCTTCTCAAGGAGCAACCTTTTGGGTCTTACTTTGGAAAGGTCTAGGGGCCACTGATAATTTCCTGCCTCTCCCTTCAATACCTCTTGTAACCAGTCCCGCCTCCTTCAATTCAGCCCATATAAGAAGTGACAAAAACTCCAGCTTTCACAGGGGCCAGGGACATAGCAGTGGGACAGCCAGGCATGGGACAGTAGGCACTGGTGGGGACTGTGACACATTGGAGAGTCCCTGCCCATCCAAAGACGGCCAGCTGGGTGTGGCCTCATCTTGGAGAAGCCAGAAATGGAGACTTTTGTGTACATTATTTTTTTCTTTTTGGTCTAGATGAACACATCTGCTAGGGGAGTCGGCCCTCCATTTACAACTCAAAGTTGTAGGCACTTCCAGGCCTCGGAGGGGGCAGATCAGCCCCACAGATGGAACGGGGTAAAATGGAGTTGATCAGGGCCATTGGCACGAAATCAGCAGTGGAGGGAAGAAGCCTTGGCGAAGTTGCTGAGTTTCTGAAATCCCAGGCACTCTGTGGTGGGATTTTTTTTCTGCCGCAAGGAACAACCTTCTGCCAGGCTCCTGGATGCTGAGAGCCCAAGATGTGGAATTTACTTTGAAATGCAAATCACGGGGAAAAAGTGATATTGATGTTGCCGACTAATTAAGAGCTGGCCTGGTTTAAACTTTGGAGGGCTCCTGACAGTCTCCGGCCTTGGAGGGAGCCCGGGAGGACGCGATTTTTATTAAATCGAAGTCCAAGTGGATGGGGAGGCAGAGGGGGGACTCACAGTGGCTTTGGGACTCCTGAGTTCTTCACAACTCACTTACAGAGACAGCAGGGCCACGGGTCTCAGAACATTAGCCCCAGAGCCATTTCCCTTCCAGGGTCACTGATCACAGAGAGAGGATGGAGGCGTGGGTCCGGCGACAGGGCCTGGCTTTATTGGAACTGAAAGCAACACAAGGCAGCTGATTGGAGTGGTCAGCTGTGATTTACGGGAGGCCTCATTTGCAGATTTTCTCTGCGAGGTCTGAGTTATGCTTGGAAACCTTCCAGAATTAGTAGCTGCCAAGACAGGGACATTCACAGCCTCTCAAGGCCAGTGCCCTGGGGGCAGGGAAACAGAAGCTCAGAGCTGCCTCCCCACTGCCGGGGTTCTCCAAGGACAGCTGATGCATACAGCAGGCTGAGAAGCTAGTGCTCTCATAGTTTTCATTTTACCAAGGAAGAAACAGAGCTGGAGAGGGTCATGCAGCAAGCGAGTGGCAGAGCTGGGATTTAGACTTGTATAGTCTGACTCTTAGTGTCAAGGTCTTACCCCTTGACTCTGTAACCCCCGGCTCTCTGCCCAGTGCTTGGCCCATGGGCAATCCCGGATATATTCCATTAATATTTTATTTTCTAGAATGGGATGTGGAGCTTACAGCCTGCTAACTGACCTGTACCCCTGGGGGCGGGACTCACAACTCGGTCTCCGGACCCAGTAGTATTTCTACTACTCTAGTAGTAGTAATATTTCTACTACTCTAGAGCTCTACTACTCTAGAGCTCCTCAAGGAAACTGAGCTTCCTTGAGGGCAAGCAAGGGACAATACACTGAGCTTTCCCTGCTCAGGCTGCCCAGTGCAAAGCTGAGCACACTCCTTCGCTCATTCCTTCAGCAGGTGTGTGCCTGGAATGCCTTTCGTAGCTATGCTGGGCGCTGGGGCCCCAATAGATGTGGTCTTCTCCTTGGGAACCCATGTCCTTGTGGGATCAGTGGCAGGTAAAGCAACAATAACCACAGCAAGGGATGGAGGTGGGAGGGGGCTCTGAGACCCCAGAGAAGGGGCCTTTAAATTAATGTTTAAATTTAAATTAATGTTTCTGCCTCTTGCACCCAACGAGGACTGAATCAGGCCAACGGGAACCCGAGGTGGAGGGGTGGGCTCTGAAATTCAAAGAAATCCCCCTGGTGTATTAGGGTATTTACAGATTCAGCCTTTGGATCCAGACAAGCTTGAGTCGGGATGCATCTACATGATTTAATCGCCCCATGTCCTCAGGAGACCCACCTCACCCCAGTGACCTGGTTTCCTCCTCTGAAGAACACCTGTCTCCCAGGACTAAATGAGAAAAGGCAGATCATACACCAGGGATGGAGGCTAGAGTGTCAGAAGAACTCTAGAACCCTAGCTGTTCTTACTGTCACTGTCACCACCAGGACCACGAAGCTCTCTGTAGACTCGGAAGGCTGCCGGCCCACATGTGCGGGGCTCAGCCCCTCTCCCTTCCTTCCCCCGACTTTCTTCCCTCCATCGAAGAGCCCTGAGCCCAGAGATACAGCTCTGTGTCTGGTTCCAGGCAGGGGCCAGTGCGGACCGGACAGAGCAAGCCGAGGGTCTCGATCTTGGCAACCTTCTATTAGATCGTGCCTCAATGATTTCTGGGTCCAGCACAAAGTCATCCTGAGCCAATGTGTATTGCTGAAAGGAAAATGTGAAACACATGAAACATCATTTTTTAAAATGCCAAAGGGGTTCTCTGACCCTACTGGGTAGAGTGAGAGATTCAGACTCTAGAATACAGCCAGTGTGCACCTCTTGGCAGCCCCCAGGGAACCACACTCCCAATATTTACACCCTAGTGTTGTTCTCTCCCATTCAATGTGGCTAGCCCTGGGGCTCCTTTGACCACTCCCCTGTGGCAGAGGTGAGGCTATACCATTTCCCCAAGAAAGTTCCTGAACCCTGGCTGAAGACCACTGCTGGCCTAAAGGTCTCCCCCTTGGGGCTTGGTGGCCCTTTGTGTCATCAGGACAGATTAGCAGGTGTTAGAAGTTAGAAACAAGTTATCAACAAAGAGAGACTTCCTACTTGACTGAATCAGGAGGATGGGAGGGAATTAATTGAAAAGGAAATGATTTGCTCACCACGATTTAGACTCAAAAGGGAATGGATTTTCTCAGCTTTTGTTCCTGCCCTGATGCCAAGCCTCCTGGCTGTGAGCGCTGCTTTCTCAGAAATGCCGGCTTGGGTGACCCACGGTTTCTGTAAATTCTGTCCACTCCTTCCATCGTGCTCCCACACATGTCCCTGACCCCCGGGGCCCCGAGAAGGGCACACAGTCTGTCCATCATCCGAGCTTTCCATCTGGAATTCCGTGCCCTCCACGGGGACGTCTGGTCAGGAAGAGAGGACAGTATTTACAGCCCAGCAGCCAGATGGAGCTGGAATGTTCTGTAACAAAATGTAGTGATGAGTGAAAAGTCAGTGGTTCTCAGATTGGAGTTAGTCAAGTACAGTGCAATTGCAGGTTTTGCTTTTATCTCAGAAGGGATATTTTTTCAGTTTTGTGCTAATCACCTCGGTTTCCTGTGAACACACCCCCTGGCTTCTGCAGGCAGGAAGCCAATGGTCCTAGAGAGGGGGTGCCCTCGGGACGCTTTCAATCCAGGGACTTCACCAACTATAGCCCCGGGGAGTGGGGGGAAGGATAGGGGCATTCTGATTTGTGTGGCCCCCTCCTTCCTCACCACCAATTTCTGACCATTTTCTCTTGAAATTACATACAGGGTATTAATAATGATGCTGACGGCTCCCTGTCTTCCCGCTGCTTGGGCCAGAAGCCGTTTTAGATTTCAGCAGTTTGAAAGATGTTAACCCCAAATGGAAATCTAATCACGAATCATGGGGCCATCGGGGACGTGCTAGGGGTCTGGCCCAGGCTGAAGCGTGTCTGTTTCCAGTTCTGATTCCCTGACATCCCCTCCCCTCAGTCATGCCTGGGATCGATTGGTGGCTTATTTTCCTATAAACAAAATGATATCCTGTAAACATGGATTTGAACATGATTGACAAGAAAGGGTTGGGTCTGACCCTAGAATATGACCCCTGTCATCACTCCGGGAGAGAACTCGCCCTAAGGGAAGAGATGGCCCAGTGCGAGGACGGAGTCCAACAGCAGAGGCTGAGTCGTCCTGGGGACAAAGGGATTCGAGTGGAAAGATGATGATGTTATGAGCGTTGCTCAAACACATCCTTGGACCAGGCCAGCTCTCTGGATGCGTGCATCACAGGGCAAAGCAAGGGAGAAGCTTCTCAAAGCTTGAGAGCCAAGCAGCAGTGCTGAGATCCCTCTGATGGGTTGTACTGCAAGGGGAAGAAAGCCCCTCACGCCACGCCCTTCTCTTCATCCTGGATTAACGGGTAACACCTGCAGAGGAATTTCAGCTCATGGAAATGGGCTCCTAGTGGGGCAGTGGGGGAGAGGATGACACCTGGGAAATAGTGCCTGGTCCCTGCTATGCCATCTAGGGGAAGTGCCACATCCAGAGGGAAACGCTGGGGCACAGGACTGTCCCACACAGTCACTCTGGATTCCCGAGAGAGGCTGCACAAAAGCACAGTGACCTGAATATTTGAACTAACCTCAAAGGAGAAGAGAAAAGGAAAATGAAGAAGCTCTTTGAAGAACGCATACCTGCTTGCAGATCAGGAAACAGGGTTGGTTGCTCATTGTCATGGGACCAGGAGACAGCTGAAGAGAAGAACATCAAAGGACCCCAGAGAAGGCAAGAGGAGGCACTTACCTGCAGGGAGTAGCCAATTAAGAGGGATTTTTTTAAGCCAGCAAGTTAAGCCCTGGTGAGCAATCCACCTCCGGTCTGCCTGGAGCTGTCCCAGACCACAGGCTGGCTTAGAGGGATTATTGGTGGGCAGGCTCCAGGTTTGACAGGCCCATCAGTCAGTGTCATGGTTGGGCACAACTACCTGGCCCTCAGGTAGTTAAGCTGGTGAGCAGCCTAGAGAGCATTGCTTCCCCAAGAGCGAGGACTCCTTAGTAAGAAAGGAGCTTCCCATTCAGAGATCTAGAATTCAGAGGAGGAACTCCACTTACAGCTAGAGACAATTGAAATGGGAGAGAGCTTGCACCAGTAATTGGGGGCCCTGACCTGGTCCGTGCTGGGGGAATGGTTTCTGCCCTCTAAACGGCTGGATGATTGATCATATGGTACTCATAAGGAGGAAATCCCACAAGGAGGATGTAGCCTGTTAGATGGTCGTTCAGCAAATATTTGTTCCCTCGTCCACCTGCAAGGAGCACCAGGCATCCCACGCCTTGCCTTGGGTTCAGTTGTGCAGTCTCCTGCGACCAATAGGATGTTAGAGGAGGTGACTCAAAGGAGACTTGAAATGCATTCATGCCGAGGAGGAACAGATGTGGATGGAAGCTGACCTGAGCCCATCCCTGCTGAGCCCAGCCTCGGTCACCCAAACCCCAGGTAACCCCCAGACAACGGGAGTGGAAAAGCAATCCCAGGGTGGGGGGTGTAGACGGAGAATCTTGTCCTCTTCAGGCCCCAAACACTCAGAACTCTTTCAAAACCCTGCCTTGCTGCTAAGTGTGTAGACAGTGCTCTTATCCCAACCCTCTCCTGGGGCTTTATGGGTAAGAGTCATCTGCCTGGCTTCACTTCCTCATTCCAGCTCTTTCTAGCTTTGCGTCTTTGAGCTTTGATTCCTTTATAGAATGGAACAGATGATTCGCTACTTAAAGGGGTAGGAGTTCGGTTTTGTTTTGTTTTGTTTTGTTTTGTTTTGTTTTTTAGATTGATTTATTTATTTTTGAGAGAGAGAGAGCACATGAGAGCATGTGCAGTGGGGACGGGCAGAGAGAGAGAAGGAGAGAATGTCAAGCAGACTCTCCACTGAGCATGGAGCCCAGCTTGGGGCTCGATCTCAGGACCCTAGATCATGACCTAAGCCAAAGCAGAGGCTTAACCCCACTGAGCCACCCAGGTGCCCCAAGGGGTATGAGTTTTAAATGAGGTAGTTCAAGGGGTGCCTGGGTGACTCAGTGGGCTAAGCCTCTGCCTTCGACTCAGGTCATGATCTCAGGGTCCTGGGATTGAGTTCCACATCAGATTCTCTGCTCAACGGGGAGCCTGCTTCTCTCTCTCTCTCTCTGCCTGCCTCTCTGCCTACTTGTGATCTCTGTCAGTCAAATAATAAAATAAAATCTTTAAAATAAATAAAAATAAATGAGGTAATGCTTATAAAATAGGTTGGACATTATCTGTCACATAATCCATCAGTTTTTCCACAGGTAGGGTTGATAACTATACTTTGTCATGGTTGGAATTTGACACTCCAGACCCATCATGTTTGGAATTCACCTTTCAAGCCCAGTCAGACTTGGGAGCTAGAACGCCTCCATTCATGCATGCCTCCTCGCTGGTGAGCCCAGCCTACAGCGTCAGCCTCAGTTTCTGGCAGAAGGGCACAGTTCTGAAAAGCACACACTCTTAGATTTCCCGCCGGAGAGGCCTCAGCAGATTCTGGAAGGTTGATGTCAAGCGTTGAGAAGGAGGGCATGAATCATGTCTTTCCAGGGAGGTTAAAACTCCAGACCCTGGGCAGTTGCTAAAGATCACAGAGAGTGGGGTCAGGTTCCGAGTGTCTTGTAAGGCTGGACTCTTTCCTGAATGTGACAAGTCTGAATCCTGTAGGATGAATACCAAAAACTCAGTGAGCCAGCCAGGTTTGTAAACACAGACTGTGTGGCTAGAAGATGAGGGGTTCAGTCCGGGTCAGAGGAGAAAGTGTGCCCATTCCGCTTCTCCAGCTTCAGCCTCTGAGGGAACCCAGGGCCCTCGGCTCTCTCTACAGTGAGAAGGAGCTAGAGGTCCTATTGGGATCCTCACTCTGTAGTTGAGGGGTGTTTAAGAAGGACTCTGCCGGAAGGGCACCTGGGGCGCTGGGGGGATTCCGTCGGTTAAGCATCTGACTCCTGATTTCAGCTTGGGTCATGATCTCGGGGTTATGAGATCGAGTCCCGTGTTGGGCTCCGTGTTCATTAGGGAGTCTGCCTGAGGTTCTCTCTCTCCCTCTACCCCTTCCCCTCCCTGTGCTCACACACACTCTCTCTCTCCCAAGTATTAAATAAATAAATCTTAAAAAAAAAAAAAAAAAAAAAAAGCCTGCCAGAGCCACAGAACTGTCCCAGAGAGCATAACTGAGAAAGAGATGAATTTTATCTTTATATTCGCTGGGTCTAACATGCCCATTTTCTCACACATTTTAACGTCTCTGAAATCAGGATGTTTCTTACCAGCGATGGACGTGAAAATGTCATGTCACAGGGTAGCTGGCCCCACGGTCTCCCTGCTGTAGTGGTTCATGAAATAACATGCATCGTATCCAGTGGGGCTGTCGATGAGATGAAACGCAGTCCTTCCTCCGGCCACTCATGTTCATGTATGGAGTTGCACTGTGCTAAGCTCTGATCAGTGCTTTGCATGCGTGAGCTCCTGAGTAAGACTCTGAAGTCATTCTCGTTCTGCAGCTGAGCACACCGAGGTCCGCGAGGTGAAGTCCCTTGCCTCATGCCGCACAACCATGGAAAGGTCCCCACCTCGTTCTTCAATCTCTCGCCTGAATCCATTTCTCTTTGATCCACCCTCTCAGAAACACTCCGTCTGTTGATAAATCAGACCAGGGTTTCTTTTTAAGACCTGCCTGCCTGTCTATCTGCCTATCTATCTGTTGAATCTATCTTCCTCTCTCTCTCCCTCTCGCTCTTTCTCATCCTCGGTCCCTCCACCTTCCACCCCCCTCCCCCAACCATCCCTCCCTCCAGCTTTCCTCCCCCCATTCTCTCTCCTCCCACAAATGTATGCACATCTCCGGTATCCTTGAGTACCTGCTCCCCAAGTCTTTCTCTTAATCTAGAACACCCCTGAGAAATGGACTTCATTCCCTCAATCAGAATGTATTTATTGGGTATCCACTATTACCAAGGCTCTGGGGAAATTATTCTGTGCAAATGAGAGATGAACAAATCTGTCTCCTGATCTCATGGTGTTTACAAAATGGTGTTATGTAAAACTTTTGCTTTTTGTAGGCCAATTAAAACCCCATTTTAAGGCACTAGGAAAATCTATTGATCGAAAAGTGGTGAATTACACCCTTCTACCTTCATGGATATAACAGAGTGTGCCCTGCCTGATATGCAGGAAGGTTAAAAACAAAAACAAAAACAAAAACAAAACAAAAACCACTGGGACTAGCAAAGGTTGGAAAAACTCTCATTTCATAGCTGGAAAAAGCCTTCTGCTTGGCAAATACTGGGGATTTAAATGCCCTTTGGGGCAAGCTGTTCCTCTGTTCTGGAAAAACCACCTGAACGGGCCCTTGAGCTACAGGAGAGCAAAGCAAGTGGATGCCAATTTTATCAGGGAAAGCTGTGAATTAGCTGTTATCCTGAGCACAGATGGTTAGGCCAAGGTCCTCCTAACTCTCTGGAGACTTTGTTTCCTTTAGGGCGGTTAGGGGGATTTTTTTTTTTTTTTCTGTGTGCTGTTCAGCCAGCAGGTGCGGGAGGCCTGGATCATGCTATAGGCCTTGGGGGCTCAGTGTGTACTGGTGATGAGCATTGCAGATGCGGAGCTGGGGCAGAAGTCCTGGGAAGGAGCCACGGGAAGGAAGAGAAGGTCCAGCTTCCAAAAGAACCTGGTCCTGCTCAGGGGAGTCTAAGTCTATAGTGGAGGGCATACAGATGGTGTCATCAAAAATATAGAAATGTGGAGGCCTGGGTGGCTCAGTCAGTTAAACGTCTGACTCTTGACCTCAGCTCAGGTCTTGATATCAGCATCGTGCATTCAAGCACTGCACTGGGCTCCACACCGGGCATGGAGCCTCCTTAAAAAAAAAAAAAAAAAAAAAAAAATTCTTTTTAAAAGTACAAATGCAAGAATTTACCAAAAACCACAAAACTGAGTCTGTTAACCTGTCATGCGAAAGAATGTCGGTGAGGAATTTCGCTGAGCAGATTATGCACAGAGGGGCTGAAGTCAGGAGTGTGAGGTGCTAGAAAGGGACTTCTAGAAAGGGATGGTGCTCTGCTAATTGTGGGTTGGAAGCTGATGAATGCGTCCCGAGGTCTGTACACAGATCCAGTGGGCAGGAAAGAGTCTCCAAGTACTTCCAGTGAGGACTGGAGCTGAGGGTCACTAAAAGCTTGTGGCCCCTTATCAGCTGGTTGTAACCATTTGCCATGGGATACAACAAGCTGTTGGGCTAGGTAATACCAGTTTAAGTAAGGGCTGATGTAAGGAGAAACTGTCTTTCTCACAGTGCTATTGAAGACTGAGTTACTCAGACTTTGGGAAAGGTACAAAGATGCCGAGTGATTTTATTCTGATGCCATTGCCTTGCATTGGGACCAAAGGCCAGGCTTCCCCAGTGGGGCTTCTCATAGAGGGACAATTCGAGACCAAATTTGCTGACGGATAATGGCCAGAGCATATACAAAAGCAAAACTGTGGCCAGAGCATATACAAAAGCAAAACTGTGACTCACAAGCTCACCAGCCCCAGGACACAACCTTGGCTGCAATGAGCCCCATGTGGTAAGGACTTGATTGAGAACTACCAGCTTTTAAAAAAAAAAATAAAAGAAAAGAGAAAGAACAACCAGCTTCCCCAATTTTTCTGCTACTTGCAAATGAAAACCAGAGAAAGGAAAATAAACTCCCTAACCAATCAGGTAGAATGCCCTCTTCTAGTTCACCAGCCTCCAGCTTCCTGGGCCAATAGCCTCTACTCAGGGCACACCTGAGGCTGTCCCTTGTTTCCATGATAAAGCTTTCTCATTCATCTGCCTGCCAAAGGCAAGTGATTGTGGCCAACTCCTTTGTTTTATGGCCAACTCTCAATAAATAGCTTTTGTTTATTCTTATTTGGGTGGTCCTCCTTTCTTGCCATGATTCCCATTGTTGGATTGCAGACAGGAAAGGAGGCCAGTTGAAGTGGCATTTTAGACAAGGAGAGATGGACCCAGGAATGTAGGCGTGGTCTCGGGTGCCCCTGGTGGGTGGGATCAGCTGCTCCACTCCCCATCCTTGGAGGAAGGACAGCAGCCAGGCAAGGGGCAGCTTGTGAAGGGCCCATAGGATGGGCTTGGAGCCTGAGAGAAGCCACCTCTAGCAGCAGAAATAAATTGCATCTTTGGTTGTAAATCCCTCTTGGAAGATCAGCAACTTCTTGGCAAACTCGACAGTCTAGTCTTGGCTGTGCCATGAGACTTAAAGTAAGGGTTTACTCCCAGATGCGGACAGATCAGTAAAGGGGAAGGTAGAAGTCATGGTGGGAATTGCAAAAGCCCAAAACACCAGGAGGCATCAGGGCAGTGGCAAAGCCCCAGATCCCCTGACACCACAGCCTCTACCCTCAGCAGGTTTAAAGGAAAAGCATCCTATAGTCTTTTGTGATGATGAATGATGCTTTCTCTCTTCCTTCACAGGCACCAACTATGGTGTGGTCACCCCTGAGAAACCTCAGAAATGTTTGGGGGAACAGAAAGCTCTTAAAAACACTAATTCTTGCTAGCAGTGCATTTGATAATAAAAGGGGGCAATGTATGAGTGCCTGGGTGGCTAGTCAGTTGAGAATCTGATCCTTGATTTTGGCTCAGGTCATGATCTTGGGGTCCTGGGATTGAGCCCCATGTCAGGCTTCGCGCTTGGCAAGAAGTCCACTTGAGGACTCTCTCTCTCTGGCATTATTGGACAATGCCAATAACCAACAGGAGGTGGCTAAATCAGCCATCCAATGGACTATTACACAGTGGTTAAAAATATTTGAAACTATGCATCAAGCAGAAAAAAAGTAAGCCAAAATTTTGGCACAATTCCATGCCATTTTCATGATGAAAACCAGCTTACAAGGATAGAAAAAGGAGCATGAAATTATTGACCAAAATCTTAACAGTTGTAACCGCTGTATGAGGGCCTGGATGACTTTTACTTTCTTCTATTTGTTTATTGGCATTTTCTGAAGTTGCCATCATAAACATGAATTCTAGATTTACACTGGAAAAAGTGAATGTTATCTTGCATGCTATTTTACCAATGGAGCTGCTCTGGATCTGAGTTTGGGACTCTACTCTCTTCCTGATGCTCCCACGTGCTCCTCCCTGGGGTCTGCCTGGCTGACAAAAATTCCAGGAAAATAAACCCAAAATGCAGCTTAAGGAGATCTGTTCAGAAACTAGCAGGGAGGGGAGCCAAATGCTCCATCCAATCCCTTGCCAGCCATGGTCCTTGGAAGAACAAAGAAGCAACACTTTCAGAAAGGAAGGATTTGGCGCTCTGGTGAGAGAATGTTGATCGGGGAAGCAGGGTGGGGTGTGGGGGTGGGCTGACACAGACTGAGAGTGGGGCTGGGCTTTACCTTCCCATCATCTCAAGGCCACACCCTGAATTACAGCATTCTATAATTCTTTTGGCTAGAAACCATCAACATTTTCTCCATCCTCTGTAGGGTATGGGTAAAAGCATCTTTACACAATTTGGCTATTTTAGTGGATCATAATTTTTTTATTGTTATTTATTTATTTATTTATTTTTATTTTTAAAGATTTTATTTATTTATTTGACAGAGAGAAATCACAAGTAGACGAAGAGGCAGGCAGAGAGAGAGAGAGGGAAGTAGGCTCCCTGCTGAGCAGAGAGCCCGATGTGGGACTCGATCCCAGGACCTTGAGATCATGACCTGAGCTGAAGGCAGCGGCTTAACCCACTGAGCCACCCAGGTGCCCCAATTATTATTATTTATTTGAGAGAGAGAGAGAGAGTACGAGGAGAGACGGGAGAGAAACTCAAGCAGATTCCGTGCTGAACGTGGAGTCTGACGTGGGGCTCGATCTTAAGACCCTGAGATTATGACCTGAGCCAAAACCAAGAGTCAGTCACTAAGCCAACTGTACCACCCATGCACCGCTAGATCTATAATTTTAAAACTTATGTAAGAACAGTGTACTTGGAGCCCCCCTATTGAGGTTCTGAAGCTGCCACTGCAGACTTCAGAGTGGGGGGCAGCTCTGTTTTCATAAACAAGCAGTCAAGCAGCTGACAACTGGCCAGTCCCATAAGTCTCAGGAACCTGAGCTGCTCTGGCTTATGCTAACACAGCCATGTGAGCGCCCTGCCTCCAGCCAAGCATGGCTGAATTTTTTCCTACCACTCTCAGAGAGCATGAAAGGTGCTATGAAAGTATATAATAATGGAAAGCCAGTATAATTAATTCTGAATTCTTGTTTATTGTTTTTAGGGTAATCCATCTACTCCTCCATCCATCCATCCATCCATCCATCCATCCAGTTGTCTACCCACCCACCCACCCATCTATTCATCTATCCATCCAGACTTCCGAACTTCCTTCCTTCCACTCATCCATCCACCCACCAGTCCATTCATGCACCCCAACCACTCACCCTTCCACTCATCCAAATATATATGGAGCCAAGCGTTCTCCAAAATAGTTGCTGCCCCAAGTAGCCCAAAGTATAGAGGGAAAGGAAGACAAGTACGTTGCTAATCATCACAGAACATCTCATTCATTGATGCGGAGTTTAATAGACATGACCCCTCTGTGCAAGGTTAGTAGAATTATAACTGCAAATTCCCTTGGAGCCCTCAATTCCACCTTTAGACAGGTAACCTGCAGTTGTAATCATCCATGTAGAAAATGACTTGTGTACTGAGCTATTCACTTCAACATCACTGGAAATAGCAAAAGTTTGGAAATCACCCAAATGACCAAGTGGAGGGGACCGATTGGACAAATGATAGCATATTTACACAAGAATATTGTGGAACTCTTTATATACTGATGATGGGAAGATCACTGAGATTTAGGGTTAAGTTAAAGAAGAATACAAAACAGTGTGTGTGTGTGTGTGTGTGTGTGTGTGTGTGTGTGTGTGTGTTACCATCTGTACTGAGACAATAACACTTATGTACATTACATTTGTCTGCAGACTGCTCCAATGCACACAGAGGCTTTTTCTAGAGGTCTGACACTTTCAAGTGACCCTCAATGAATAAAGGAGGGGCACTGGTGGATAAGTACCTCAGCTCCCTCACCCCTCAGTGGCGACAACTGAGAGATGTGGATTGAGCCTGTTACCCACAGTCATGACCTGCTCATTCACCCACGCTTAGATTTCCTCCCTTCTCTATCTCCTTTCCCCACTTTTTCACTATGTTGCCTGGGATAAGCTCCCAAATGAACTACTTGCACTGAATATTTACCTTGAAGTCTGTTTTAGAGGAAACTTAAATTAAGACATTGTCACTGCTTGTCGTTAGATTGAAAGTACAATCACTGGCAGCCTCTGGGGAGGAGAGCTGGGTAGTTGAGGGTGGGGGTGACAAGGGGGCTTTTTCTCATAGAACCTCCGGTATCTTTTGAAAGGTGTACTGTAGGAAATATTACCAACTGAAAAATAATTTCCCAGTGATACCAATTGATAAATGATGCAATTGGAGCAACACAAAGTGTTCTGGGAGCACAAATGGGGCATGCTGGAAAGCCCAAACTCAGCCAGTGAACACAGTAAACTGTGTTCCAAGGAGTAAACTCCCTGGGCTCCAGGAGCTAGCCATATAGGTTCAAATCCTGGCTCTACCTACCACTTAAAATTTGCATGACAGGCCAAGTTATTTGAATGCTCTGTGCTTCAGTTTCCTTGTCTGTATAAATGAATATTATAACCATGGTACCTACTTCATAGGGTTGTTGTGAGGGGTATTACACATTAAGTCTCTTAGTCCATTCAGACTTCTACAACAAAGTACCACAGACCAAGAGGCTTATAAACAGCAGAAATGTATTGCCCACAGTCCCGGAGGGTGGAAGTTCAAGATCAAGGGGCCAACATGGTCAGGTGAGGGCCCTCTTCTGGATCACAGGCTTCTGGCCATGTCGTCACATGATGAAGGAGCAAGGGAGCTCTCTGGATGGAGTTTCTCTTATAACAGCACTAATCCCATTCATAAGGTTTCCACCCTCATGACTTAATCATGGCTCTAAAGGCCCCACCTCTTGGCACCATCACCTTGGTGATGCATCTGGGAGGACATAAACAGACAGACCATAGCAATATGCAAAGGTCTAAGAGAGCTCGCTGACAACATTCCACCTGTGTTAACTGGGGTAACACAGCTTGATCAGTTTGATCTTGATCGAATCCATGGTTGTCCAAGGGAAGTGTTCATATTAGGTACTCCTCTCCCAGGAACCTTCCAAATGTCTCCACTCTGTGCATTTGCTACTTCCAGGAGGAGAGCACAAACATCTCTTAAGAAACTTCTGGATGGGTTTGCACCATCATCAGATTCACGCGATGGTCCGGCAGAGCCTCACAGAGCTATCAAGGACAGTAAAAGCCCCAGGAACCAATCAGCAGCCCAGGCAAGTTGGGAAAAATCCACATTTTGGGCCCAAAACTGCACCAGGCAGCAGTTTTGACAAGAAGCTAAGGATGGGCGGTGGAGAGAGGAATGCAATTGGCTTTGGTTTATGTCGTCTTACAGTTTTTATGTCTGCTCTGGAATGAGCTTCCTTTTCTCTCTCTCACTTAAAGAGACCTGCATTCTGGTAATTAAGCTCCAAGTGAGCCAACAGTATCCACCATGTCAGTAAGTACATTTTCAGTTCTTGGTCCTGTTATTTAGAGTGATGCCATTATTTATCGTACAAGGTAATATGTATCTCTGTTCTCTGGTGTCTCCTAGACCCTAAAGCAGAAAAATGCTTTAATAAAAATTCATATATTGCCTCCTTGAAGCTGAGAGGCTGTATTATTAAAGATTGCAGAATGGTCTGGGTTTGGGATGTTTTAATGAATTACTGCCTAATATTTCTTTTCTTATGACACATATATGATTAGTAAATGTTGTCTGCTCACTGATTAACTTTGTTTATTTCCTAATTAGGTTTAGGATCAGCTGTCTAGTGGTTATAGAAATAATTGTTTGATTAATGTGTGGGAATTTACATTTTCATTACACTCCTGAATAAGTTCCATCCCAATTAGCTCAATGCCCTATGCCGATCTGGGGCACTGGAATTACAATTTTCACCCATTAAGTAATAACTGTTATATTGATTGGTGATAATTGGGTGTAGATAGTAAATACACATTAGCAGAATTTAAATTATATACCAACCGGTTCTTTTCATTTGCCTCTAGATTAGCAAAGTTCTAGAGATGGTTACCTGGGGTTTGGATAGAGTAGGACCTGACATACTTGCACACGTTTTTTGCTCAGTGAATTCCATGAAGTTTCCAGAAGAGCTGTGGAAATCAGCCATCTACTACAATTTGATCTCTGAACTTGTCAAATGAGTATACCCTTCAATTTCTCCCTAGGCGCCTCAGCTGGCTCACCCTAGTACCTCCTTGTTTCTCTCTCAAGAACCCTCAATAGCTCCCCATTGCCTGCCATTGTAGATTTAAATGTGCTGGCTGGTGCCCAAGAATCTTCAAAATACAATTCCTTCCTATCCATCCATTTATGTTGGGCTTTCTGCTGTGCATAGAGACCCACTCAAGGCATCTCAGGGAAATAAGAAGAACTCCCTGGAAGGACATGTGTGGAGTGGAGGTAGACCCACAGAGTCCTCAGAGGAAGGTAATAGGGCATTTCTGCCTCTCTAGGTTTTTCTCTGTGTGCAGCGGTCTTTCTGTCTCTGTCTCTCCATCTCTACCTGTGTCGCCATTATTTCTCTGTCTCTTGGTCTCTGTCTCTCAACTCCTTTACGCACACTTATTCAAGTCTCCTAGTTTCCTACCCAACTGATTTTTCTCTCTCTCGCAGCTGCAGCCTGCACCTGGCTTGGCTGTGCTGCGGTCCTGACTCAACCCCAGGGAAATGCATCACCAACTACCACCCTGCCTCTCATTTCCAATTACTGAGGGAGACATGTGATCTTGGGATCTCACCACGTGTCAATCATTTGCCTTCTGCTTTTGAATTATTTGCCACAGACTTCTACCAGCTAGATAAAATTCACTTCATATATAAAGAAAAAAGAAGAAAAGAAGAGGCGAGGGGAGGGAAGGGAAGGCGAAGAGGAAAGGAAGAGAAAGAAAAGGAAAGGAAAGGAGAAAGGAAACGAAAGGAAAAGAAAAGAAAAAGAAGAGAGGAAAGGAGGCAAGAAGGGAGAGAGAGAAAGAAAAAGAAAACCAGTTCCTTGTGAATTTAGTATTATGTATCATAACGGGAGTTTTTAATCCATACCATAAATGGGAGCCAGCCTTTTCCTAATTAAAATAAAAGCATAACAATTTACAATTTTAAAAATCTTATGTGTACCAACTTAGACTGTTCTCTGTGCCCTCAGCGGGTACACCCTACCCGGTGGAAAGCGTTGGACTCACCCTTTGATGCCACCACGCACAGCGGGGCCAGCAGCCTTGGGATTGGGTGCCCCGGGTCATGTGACCATCACTGTCCAATTCACTGTGGCCAAGGTGCGGGCCTGAGTACCAAACTCCCTCAGAGAGCCAGTGGACTGTGTTAAGTGATGCTCTACACGCACGATCACACTTGTCCCACGGCAAGGCCACGGGGAGGGCATTAGTAGTCCTGTTGCTCTGCCCTTTGAAGCCTAACAGAACAGGATAACCCGCAGGGGTCCAGGGGAAGTTTGGCTTGAGGCCGCGGGAAGGAAGACGCGGCTCCATTTAGCAGCGCTCACAGTTCCATCAGGAGCTGCACCTCTGCCCCAGAATTCAAGGTCAGTTCCAGTGGCCTCCGGAAAAGGAACTCCTCCCCTCCAAACTCCTGAAAGGTGGAGCTGCGGTCAGCCAGGCCCTGTCTGTCTGCCAGCGAGGCGTTTCGCGGGAGCCTGGAGGAGGAAAAGCATTTGGACTGCGCTGGGAGCACTGGGAGACAAGGCCGGCGCAGAGACAAGCCTGGTTCCTCATTGCTGATGCCCACGCTCTCGGGACCCCAGCAGACCTGGGTCCTGCCCAGGTGGCGGAGACAGGAGGCAGGAAGAGGGCCCTGGAACTTTCTATGCTGCTTCCATCTACAGCTGGGTTGACCCCACTGCTGCTCTCCTTGTACTGCATTTAACCCACCCGTGCTCCGAGGGTTACTCTGAGGGTACGCCAGCCCTCCCCTAGTGCCCCCTCCTTCGGCACAGCCTCCAAATTTAAAAACAAACGAACAAAAAAATCCATGATGCTTTGTAAACAGAGCTGAAAGTACTGCAGCCACCTTCTCAATTGTACACTCTGGGGAGGAGACCTGTACCTACTCTGTTGGCTGTGGTGTCGCCAGCACCTGACACATGGGAAGGTCCTCCGTTATCATTTGCGAATGGTGAGGGAGAATAGTCACTACGGTGAAGGGAGTGCAGCTTCAAGAGTAAAGAGCCAAGGAGGAAGAGCAGAGCCTTCCTTTTTAGTAAGGATATGACCAGAATAGAGGGAGTCCAAAATGGAACAGAGAACCACACGGAGTATCTTTTGTGATGAGATCAAAAACACTGGCTTCCCCCGGAAGGAAGCTAGAATCATTTTTAGTTTCCGCAGAATTCGAAAATCATTTTTAGTTCCCGCAGAATTCTTTTTTGGAGGCTCGGCCAAGAAACACACTGTGTAAAACAGTTTCCCAAAAGGAAGACACTCCTGCCTTCCCGAGTGTAGCTCACAGTGGCTCCAAAAGGACAGACGCTGGGCCCACCCACAGTGGAGTACAGGTTGACTGGGTGAGTTTTGAAGTCAGACTGCTTGGGGTTGAATCCTGGCTCTGACATTAGCTGGCTGTGTGATCCTAGACCATATGACTTAAACTTTATGATCATCCATTTTCCCCAGCTGTGAAGTGGGGATTATAATCACAAGTACCTTGTAGAAATATCCTGAGGGATAAATGAGATAAGCCATGTGAGACATCTAGCCCACTGCCTAGCCCTATAAGGGCCCAATAGCGGGGTGTGATAAATCCCCACCTCTTCTGGGCCTGGTGGAACTTCTGGATTTAATAGACTCCCTCCTCTAAGGGTGGAGAGGTGATATATTGTAACTTGGAACTGCAAGGTCACTGGCATACATGGGGGAGATGGTTGGACAGGGAACAGTGCAGGGGTAAGAGAAGATGTTCTATCCTGGCTTGATTCTAGCGCTAGTCCAATGCAGGCCGTGCTGGTGAATATGGGCCATAAATGGAGCTCAGTGTTGGGTAAACAGAGCTGAATATATCATCCCTGTCCTCCAGGAGCCCACAGGCTTCTAGAAGCTGGGATGCATGTACGTCACCAAAATGGCAGGCTTGCATTGTTCCCGCACACTGGGCTACTTTGTAATTCAAGGTTAGAGTGGTTTAGAAATGCATCCACCAGATCCAGAAGCATTAGAATCAGCCTTTTGGCTAATCCTTGGGTGGAGGGTGACTTTCTAGGAAGAATAAAAATACCATTTCTTCTTTTCAGGGAAGGGAAACTTGTTCTAATCACAGGGCCTTCCCTGGGGTGTCTCGGCTTGCCAAAGCCATGGGATCCTTTTCCACACTATCTTTCTGATATGCCACTAAATACTGTCACCTGAAAGAATTTTGAGGATGAGCTTAAAGGTGCATGGGGGAGGAGCCAGGGCCGGGGTGGGGGAGGAGCTCGAGGTTGGAGACTTGAAGGGTTGAGCTCCATTCCCAAGACTGTCACTCCAGTGGTCTCAGGGCAGGTCAGTACCTGGGAGGGACAGCATTTGAGCCCTAAGAGGACCAGCCTATGGACCTGAGGATGGCTCACCCAGCCTGGATTTCCACCCAGGGAACCAGCCCCTCCCTGGAGCTCCAGAACTTTACTGCTGACAGTCCTGCCACCAGGTAAGTGGCATCAATGCCTTTCCTCGGCTTTGTGCCGCATTCATCCATCTTGTAAGAATGTTGTGCTAAAGACACTCACTAAGCCTCAGAAGACTCCTAGAAACCCCAGAAATGTGTGGGTGTGCTCAAGGGAGACCCCAAACCAGCCATTTGGGACTCAACGGAGCAATCAGGCCACCTCAAAGTGAGAACAATGAGCAGGTCACACCCCCATTGCAGATAAAAATTTACTTCAGAAAATTGGGGTGCCTGGGTGGCTCAGTGGGTTAAGCCTCTGCCTTCGGCTCAGGTCCTGATCTCAGGGTCCTGGGATGGAGCCCCACATTGAGCTCTCTGCTCAGCAGGGAGCCTGCTTCCCTCTCTCTCTGTCTGACTCTCTACCTACTTGTGATCTCTCTGTCAAATAAATAAAATCTTTTTAAAAAATTAAATTAAAAAAAATATTTACTTCAGAAAATCAAAGAAATGCATGGGTGACTATAACCAGAACATCAGGAGGTAGGTAGGGGACCAGGTAAAGCTGTATCCAGGAGCTCTGCCTTGTCACCAATGATCCAATCCCCTAGTTCCTCCTCTCTCTGACTTCCATGTGTTGGCTTAATCTGAACGCTGACTTCTCTTGAGTTGGAAAGAGATCTGTCATGGACACCTTGGTCATTCAGTTGGTTAAGTGTCTGCCTTTGGCTCTGGTCATGATCCCAGGGTCTTGGGTTTGAGTCCCACATCAGACTTCTTGCTCAGTGGAGAGCCTGCTTCTTCCACTCCCCCTGCTTGTGCCTGCTCGCTCTCTGTCAAATAAATAAATAAAATATTTTTCAAAAGAGAGAGAGAGATCATGGGCTTCCTTATTCATACGAAGGCAGCTGGAACTTCATCCCAGGGAAAGATGCAGGGCAATGGGGTAAAACACCAACACAGAATGGTTCCACAGAGAGACAACAGAACTGGGGTATCTTTTCTAGATCTGCCTTTCTCCATTGGTCCTGGGCTGCTCCTGCAAGGGGTGTGTTCCTGGCACTTCTGGCAGCAGGCAGAGCAGCCTTCTGGAGTCAGGAAAGCCCTTAGGCAGGGAGCCTCGGGCAGCGGCATCCCCAGCTGTGTGCAGCATGCCCGTCGGAAGGCCGGCCGTGGGTGACTCCAGTGTGGGACTGACCTTGTCTGCAGCAAGAGGCAGCCTGCAGGCTTCAGTAGAGTACCTCTTCTGGGCATGGCTCAGCTGAAGAGCATAAACTTCACTCGGGGGGCAATGGGGAGCCATCAGGGAGGTTTGAAGAGGGTGGATCGCGGAGTCAGGTTTGCAGTTCTAGACCGTCAACTCTAGAGGCCAGATCTCATCTCGGAGTGTCCAACCACCTCGGCTCCTGTGGGAAGCACGCTTGTTGCTGGCCATGGGCTGCTGTGCTAGAGAGGCGGCTTGTCACGAGCCAGAAGGTAAGGACGTGTGCAGGCAGGACGGGAATTGCTGTGACTCGAGGCTGTCCGCGCCCACCGGAGCCACAGCTAACTGCAGAGTCTCTGGGGTGTAGTCAATCTTCCCATCGCCCTGGACTCCCCGAGCCTGAGAGAAGGCTGCTGCGTCTGGGATCACACCTGCTGGGAGCACACGGGGAGGCAGCTGCCGGGTTCTCTGGGAACCTCCAGGGGAAGGCAGTGGAGCCTTCATGAGTCAGCTTCATGGAACAGTTTTCTTGTGTTCCATCAGACATCGGATTGGGGGGGAAAATGGCTTTTTTCCTGTTTGGTCTAAATTCATTTCTCCCTTCCCCCTCCCCTCCCTGTGAAAGTTTGTCTGAAAGGAAAACAAAAGGTTTCCAGCCAGCTGCCCTTCCTCTAAAGAACAAAGGGCATAGGCCATGGGGACAAGCAAGCTAAGAGGTGGTCTTTATCTCTTGCCCAAAGTGACGGGAGAGAGCCCCATGTCTGCCTCTCTGGCCTCTTCTGATCTCAGAAGCAGTGCTGTCCAGTAGAAATATTTCATGAGCCACATATGCAAGCCACGTGTTTAATTTTCAAGGTTTTCATAGCCACATTTAAGAAAAAAGAGAGAGCCTGGCTCAGTTGGTGGAGCCTCTGATTCTTGATCTCAGGGTTGTGAGTTTGAGCCCCATGTTAGGTGTAGAGATGACTTAAAAATAAAATCTTTAGAGGGCACCTGGGTGGCTCAGTAGGTAAAGCATCTGCCTTTGGCTCAGGCCATGGTCCCAGGACTCTGGGATCGAGTTCCCCGGGGTGGATCCTGGATCAGGCTCCCTGCTCAGCAGGGAGTCTGCTTCTCTGTCTGCCCCTCCCCCCTGCTCATGATTGTGCGCACTCTCTGTCTCTCTCTCTCTCTCTCTCACAAAAATAAATAAATAAAATATTTTTTAAAAAATCCTTAGAGAGAGAAAAAAACAAGGGAGATTAATTCTGATATATTTTATGTAACCCAATATATCAAAAATATTATAATTTTCATATGTAATCAACATAAAATATTATTAGTGTGATCTTTCACATTCTTCTTTTTCTACTGAGTCTTCAAAATCAGGTGTGCATTTTACATTACAGTACATCTCAGTTTGGACTGGCCACATGGCAAGCATCATTAGCCCCTTATGGCCAGTGATCTCCATATTGGGCAGCAAACACCAGGGAGGCTGAGATCTTGAATTTAGATTGTGGGATTCTAAGATAGACTGTGCTAATATGGCAGCAAGAGGAATGGAGGTTAAAAATAGGAGAGATCTTCATGTGTAGGTGTATATGTGTGTGTGTGCATGTACATATATTGTGTGTGCTCATATGTGTATAGGTATGCACATGTATAGATATTACATGTGTATATGTATGTGTGTGTGTGCATGTCCATATGTATGTGTATGGTACTTATGTGTGTGAGTGGGGGTGGGGCTAAAATTTAGATACCTGCTGCCGAGAGAAGCTGTAGAGTCTTTATTCCAGAGATGGGTTCAAATCCTGGTTCTGCCACTTCCTGGCTGAGAGTCTTGGACACATCACTTAACTCTCCGAGCCTGAATTTCTTTATGTGTCAGATAGTTATGACAGAACCTTAGGGTAGTAATGCCGAGAAAATAATAAATGTAAAGCACAGAGCCTTGTGTCTGGCACATTTTATGTAATCAGGGCAGAAATTATTCCATTGAGGTAAAATTAAAACCAAAATTTCATGCCCTGGAGAAGATGTTCCCCGCTTTTGCTTTTTGTGGGACAAGATACTTTAGAACAAGGATGGAAAATGTGTGGTACTAGACTCTTATACCCTCATCTTATGTCCTGACAGACATCACTAATCAATCAGAGCTTCCCTCCATCTGAGCTCAGATGGAACCTCAGAAGCCTTCTTAACACAGGCAGCCACTACCCTCGATCTGAACTGGCAAGACATGAAACATATTTGCTATCCCTGCCTGAGATCATTAGCATCGTTAGTAACATCTAAGGGAAGGAAGATTTCAGATCTGGGTGTGTCTTTAGTCCCAGAGCTGGGGTGACCCAACCTGCACCTGGTTTCCTGCATTGATGGACCTCGGGAACCAGCTGTCTCTGTGGAATGCCTTCCAGGACCACACATCTGGGTTCAGGTGGAACCCTGGCTATTTGATCCAAGGAGACAGGTTCGTTTAGAATTCCAAGGGCCCTAGTTCTCTTGTGCCAAGTTGCCAGCAGGTAACGAATGACCAGCCATTTCACCAACCGCCCTGCTTCCCCATCACCATTCTCGCTCAGTCCCCCAGTCATGGTCACGGAGAGTCTCACCCGGGAGTGTTGCGGAGCCAGCCCATCCATCCCGGCTGACAGAGGGAAAATCTCCCTGCATGAACCCCTGGGGCTTCTCTCACAAAGATGAGAGCACGAGAGCCAAGTTGACACTCCCTCCCCTAGGAGACAAGGCAGCAGAACCAAGAGAAGGTTTAAGACAAATGCAAAGAAAACAGGCCCATCCGTCTTTGTTTCTCTTTTCATTCAACAAATATTTGCAGGGACCCACGGCAGTTTCTTAGGACCTGAAGGAAGGGGATTGTAAAGACGGATGGAGCTTGATTTCCGCCCTCAGAGTCTGCAGGACACAGGGGAGGCTACAGCAAGTCGATCAGTAACTGAGATACTGACAAATGTGATGAAACCGAAGGGAGGTCACATCCCATCACCCCTGCTGCAAATCCCACAATGGCTTCAGAGGCCTCTGAATAAAATACGATGCCCTGACCTTGGCTCATGAAGCCTGATATATGCGACCCCAGCTTCCTCTCGGACCTCTGACCCACTACCCTGTCCAGTAACAATGACCAGGGGGTCCCCAGCCACTTCCCCTGCTTTTGATGTCATCCCGCGACCTCCTCTCTGTTGGCTCCTTCTCTTCATTCGAGTCATTACTCCAGCCCCTTTCCAGAGTAGCTCCCTCTAACCCCACTGACAGTTGACAGTCGCCGCTCCTCGGCTTCTAGGACATTGTCCTATATCAACTGTCTCAGGGTGCTTCTGCCCAGGTGCTAGTTCCTGTTGATTACCGCCTATCTCTCCTCCAAAATGGGAATCCCAGGAGAGCGGGGACTTTTCCTTTTTGTTTTTCACTACCTCATGTGCCTCTGGAGCCCTGCCTGGTAGAAGGTCAGTAAATAATAGGCACTTGGTAAATGGTCAGTAGGTATTTGTTTATGTAATGAACGACAGAGCTACTAGTGGATATTTTTGAGCATCTACCAGGCAACGTGAAGAACCCTCAGTGGGAATGATCTCATTGTCCTTATCTCTATGCTAAAAGATAGGGGGTATTAACTACCTCCATTTTCGAAGTGAGGAAAGTCCTCATTGGTGAGAGATGGGCCCGCTTATTTGAGCCCTCAGCTGGTAAGTGGTGAAGCTGGGATTCGAACTTAGGTTTGGGTGACTTGAGACCCCAAGCTTGTGAGTGTCTTCCCGGCACTTCATTCCTGTAGACATTTACCCAGCTCAGTCCTTCATCACTGGCATGTCGTGTCCCACTTTGAGGTAGCCTGAGGTGTTCAGTCAAGTCCCAAATGGCTGGTTTGGGATTTCCCCCCCACGGCACCCACACGTTTCTGGGGTTTCCAAGGGTCTGTTGAGGATTGGGGAGTGTCTTTATGGCAACATTCTTGCAAGGTAAAGGAATAGGGCCCCAAGCACAGGACGCTGCTACAGGCCCGTGGCCTCAGCTAACTGGAGACAGAAGGAGTAAGGGGGCTATGATCTGACCAATGAGACTGATTGAGTCCTTTGCCCTCCTTAGTCTGGGGGCAGTGGAAGTGTGGACACTGGGACTCTGGTGCAGGCTGATCTCTAGGGAGCCACTGACCCCAGGAGGGACCCCGCAAGACAAGATGCTCACACTCCCCTCTCGGCAGCACGTGTCACTGCTTCCTCCTCAAAGCGGGCAACAGGAAACAGAAATGTCACTCGCAGGCAAGCAAACTGCATCCCAGAGGCAAACATGATCAGGAGCCAAGAATTTCTAAGTATTTGGGGAAAAAAACAAACAAACACACACTCCTGAAAGGGAAAAATACTGTCCAAGTGAGCAGAGATAACAGAGCCAACAGAAGATGGCAAACCAAATGTGATCGGCCAATTTAGAAGGGCAATATAGTGTGCTGAATTCTTCAAACAAGAGCGGGGGATTCTGTCATCAATTAGAGTATGTCAAAATTAAAAAAAAATAGAATGATAATCACATGGGGGGTTTTCCCCTTGTTATAAAGAATATCTGCTAACCGTGGAAAATATGGGAAAAAATACATAATAATCCAAATCATTCCTATCACAGCACTGAGAGAAAACATTTTTATTTTAGTGTCTTTCTTTTTAGTTTCCAAATATGTATGTAGAGATATGTGAATATATACAAATATGCACATATATTATTTTTCAAATCATTTTCATACTTTTATATATGCTGTTGGTAACATGCTTTAAAAGAACTCCCACACCTAACAATATATTCCAAATATCTTCCCATGTCATTAACCATTTATCTACATATGATTTTTTTTTTAAGATTATGTTTGTTTATTTGTCAGAGAGAGCGAGCACAAGCAGGTAGAGTGGCAGGCAGAAGCAGAGAGAGAAGCAGGCTCCCCACTGAGCAAGGAGCCCGAGGTGGGACTCCGACCCAGGACCCTGGGATTATGACCTAAACCAAAGGCAGCTGCTTAACCAACTGAGCCATCCAGGTGTCCCACTACATATGATTTTTAACACATACATGCTATGACATGTAGGGATCCCTCATAACTAATTACCTCAATCCCCTATTGTTGTACATCTAGATTGGTTCCAACCAATCTAGAACTGGTTCTAGTTCCAACCAGTTTTCACACCTGGGAATAAATGATGGTGGGAGAAGCATCCTTGAATGTGAATCTTGGCCCATCTCTCTGCATGGTTGAGGTAGTAGTCTTCTGAAGCCCATTTAAAGTATGGGGATCATCATGAAGATAGTAATAGCTAGCATTCACAGAGCAAGGGAGACAAAACTAGTTTGTTTATCCCCAGGCTCCATGTTTGGGCTTGTTCTTGGAACACACCATTTGGAACCTGGATGGCTGTCTTAGCCACTCGCTGGCCGTGTGACCTTCAGCAAACACAACTCTCTGAGCCTCAGTTATATCATCTGTAAAATGGGGCTACTAATCCTACCCAATCTGCAGACTAATTGTAAGGATTGAGTGAGAGAATACAGGCAAAGAGCACAATGCCTGGTTCATGGAAAGAACTCCATATATATCCATTTGTCCATGGAGCTAATCAGGAAAGAATATCACTTCTTCATTCACACAGTGGGGAGTTCTCAACCAGCCTGTCTTGATCATCTCTTTGTCAACCCCTGACAAAGCAGGAGTTTTCTCTTTTGCTCTTCAAATGCATCTAACCTGAGGGGAGGAAAGAGGGGGAATGAAAAAGGCCCCAGGATTCCCTCCAGCTTCCTGCTGGCTGCAAAACTCCAACAGGAATCTTCTTCTGGAGGGGCTGGCTTCCCATCTGGCTGCAATCACCCGCCTGCCACCCGAAGTGTGAGCACCTCACAAATTAGGGAAATCAGAGGCAGCCACTTCCGACAGAGCTCGGGCAGCAGGACGCCGAGAGGCGACAGAACCACTTGCCGAAGCTAAAATTAACAAGCTTCTTGGGTTGAAGGTTTTAATTAAAAAATGCTAGAGAATTATTTCCTTAATTCAGATACTTCTTCTTAGTAATTACTTTCCTCTGTGCTACCCCGAAACTCTATGCGTCTAATGGATGTTCTCAGCAGCCTGAGCTGCATAGGACCAGGGGCAGATGCATGCCCTGAGCATAGCTCTCATCCTGACCCTTCCGAGTACACCAAACAGACTTCATCTGACACCTGCAGTCTGTGGCGTGAGGGCTTCTCTGTCATCTATAAGGGGGCTCAGATGTGCTGGAGAATGAGCCCACCGTCCAGAAGCAGTCCTCAGCTGATCCTGGCAGGAGCTGGTGTATAAATACCCCAGCTCCCTTGCAGCCTGAGTGGGCAAGGGAGTGGGCGGTCATGGTCCACACTATCCCTAGAGCTCCCCAGCAGGACTAAGTGGCTTTTGTCTTCAGTGGTAGCTAACTGGATCCTTACTGGCTGCTTCCTCTCCCACTCTTATCTCCCAACTCCTCCATCTTCACTTCCTAAATGAGATTGTCACTCTTGAATCTTTGTCTCAGGGTCTACGACTGGGCACCAAGTTAAGGATTCTCCTCTCCCCATTGGAATTTCCATATCCCTCCATCTGCCGTGCCTGTCTCTTTCAAGATCTTTCCAAACTGCCCTCTTCACTTCCTTTCTGTTCCTATTCCCTTAGTCCAAGCCACCATCTGGACTGTCTCTGATGTGGACCACTGCTTAGTCGCTCAACCCGTCATCCAGCCCCCCATCTTGCCCCTGAAATCCATCATACGGATGCTTTCAAGGTGATCTTTGCAGGATGAAATCTGACTGTGCCTTGATTACAGCTTAATCTCACCAACTAGAGCAGTGTGGTGAATATGTCTAGCAGTGCCCACGAATACCACTGCCATGGTTCATCAGGCCCTCACTAACCATAACCATCCTAGACAGATCAATATGAGTCCCTTTCACAGTGGTTGCAAAGAAAGGGACAGTTCATCCTGTCCAGGGCACGTCACCCTGCTTTAATGGTTTGGGTAGAGATGCAGACATCTAAATCGTTTCATAGCCAAGGTTGGCAAATCAAGTGATATTTTTGTAATGACTCCCTGTGAACATTTCAGAGTTGACTTCTTTTTTTATTGATCCTTTTGCCAGCTGTCCTCACCCTTTAATTGTGTCTCCTCTCCCCTCCTCCCTCCTAGCCTCTCTGACAGATAGATAATAATGATCTGTAAATAAACATGAACATGCACCAGGGGACCAACTCTTGAAAAGCACTCTGCATGGCAGGAGGCAGGCAGACAAGCAAAGCGCTGGACTCCACTTAGAATCACAGCTCTGCCTTCTAAACCAGGACAACCCGAGAGAACATTCTGTGTCAATGGAGTCTTCTACACCCGTGCTGTCCAAAGTAGCCATCAGTCACCTGTGGCTCTTGAGGGCTTGAAGTGTGCTTCATACCACCAAGGAACTGGATTTTTAACTTATCTTGATTTTAATTAATTTAAACTTAATAGCAACATGTGGCTAGTGGCTGCTGTCCTGGACAGTGCAATTGTACATGTCCATTCATGTCACCCCCTCCAAGCCTCCACTTCTTCCCCTGTCAAATGGAAATAATAATTTCTCTGTCATTAGGCCAACACCAGCTGCCAACAAGCAAGGCCAACAAGCAGCTTCTGTGGCACAGTGGCTCCAAGCCAGAAGTTTCTTTCTTGCTTGTGTAACAATCCACGGCCATGTCTCTGCCGAGTGACATCCAAGAATTCAAGATGGCGGACTCTGCTTCCTCTCACACAGGGTCGCTCTAGTTATCCCCAGTCCAGCCAGCAGGAAGGGGATAAGAGCAGATTTCCAAGGCTAAAGATTTTATCTCCAGCAATTGAGGTAGCACTTACAGCATCATTTCTACTCTTCCAATTCTTGGCAAGAACTCACATTACCACTCACACCTGCTAGAGGAGCTGAGGAATTAGACCCAGCTGGGCAGCTCTGTTCTAGCTAAATCTTTTGCTTTGGGATAAGGAGAGAATGCATTTTGGAAGACAGATAACTATCCATCGTACCTACTTCAGAGGATTATTGTAAGAGCTAGAGGATATTCTTTGCATAATACAGTTTTGAATATCATTCAGCTTTTGCTGTGAGAACAACAACTGTAACACTTAGTGTCTTAGAATAACACTTAGATCATAGAACAATGACTAGTTTAGCTCCAGGTTTGGGCTGGGTTCACTTGCATGGTTCTAATCTCAGATGATCTTGGCTTCCTCGGGCCATTCATTGCAGGAGGTTGCTGGGTTGTGTTGTGTTGATGGGGGAGCTGGCTGATCTAGGACAGTCCCAGCTGGCCCATCTTGTCTCTGCTCTATTTAATTTCTAATCCTCCAGCTGGTCAGGGACAGGGTTCCAAGAGAGTGGCGGAACATGCACAAGGCCTTTTGGGGCTTAGGATCAGAACTAGCACCCCAAATCACTTTTGCCCCATTCTTTTGACCCAGACAAGTCACAAGGCCAATCAAGATGCAGGAACAGGAAAAGAAACTCCCTCTTCTTGATGGGAAAAGATGCAAAGACACATCACCATGAAGTATAGCTATAAGGAGGGGAATAATGAACACCATTTTCACCAACAATCATCCATCATTTGGCACACAATTCACTCAATAAATGATGCCTAATATTATATTATTAATCCATGAAGGCAAATGGATTTTTCTACATTGTCCACTCATTTATTCATTCAGAAATTTATTGAGTTTATACTATAGGTCAGGCTGTATGCAAAAGATAGTGGCTGGGTTGGCCGTGTTGGGCACTGAACTGCCACCAAAAAGTCAGGTTAATTTTTATATCATAAAAAAGGGAAAAAATAAACTTCAGAAGAAAAGCTGGTTCTCTACCCCAAGGCTCTTGACTGATACCCAGCATCCTCTTGTCACTTTCTGGATACCCCTGATGAAAAGGTAGCTTGTTAACGCCGACCCCTGTTGTTTTGCTATGGTGTGGTCATCTCTCTGAGTCTGGGTGCATTACCCATGAAGTTTGTAGCTGCTCATAGCTTTGTCTGCTGGAGGAAGGCACTTAGAAAAAACCTGGGTAGATCCAGCATGAACTGACAGAAGCGTTTGGAAACAGAGAATAAATAGCCCACTGACTCAGAAGGCTATATGAAAGGAATCCTTCTTGTTTCAGCGTAAAACAACTTGTCTTGCCTGCAAGATGAATCAGAAGCATAAAGGGTGATGAATGGGAGTGGTTTCTGAAGCACTGGAAAGTATCATGGGCCCCGCAGTGAAGTTACATTTGGTGTCTGTGATCATCTTGGGCCCAGAGACATCCATCTCTTCTCTCCCCAGGTAGCTCTAGCCCTGCTCCCACTCTCTTGCCATCAAATCCAGCATGCTTCTGCAGCTAAGCACCTCATTGGGGACATGCTCTCTTGGGAACTCCCAAACAAAAAGAAAATACAAACTGAAGGCTTAATTAAATGACCAAGATAGGGGACCTTGGAAAACTAACCAAGTTTCCAGGCCCTTGCCTTGCCTCTCTCGCCAGCTCTGGGCATCAAAGTGACTTATAAAGCAGCACACAGGGACATTTCACATCAGAAAAGAACCCCTTGGGGCACCTGGGTGGCTCACTGGGTGGAGCCTCTGCCTTCAGCTCATGTCATGATCTCAGGGTCCTGGGATTGAGCCCCACATCGGGCTCTCTGCTCAGCAGGGAGCCTGCTCCCCACCCCACCCCGCCCACCTGCCTCTCTGCCTACTTGTGATCTCTCTCTCTGTCAAAAAAAAAGAAAGAAAGAAAGAAACTTAAAAAAAGATAAAGGAACCACTCCTTGGGAGAGTTTCTTCCCAATAGTTTATTATGGAAAGTTTCAAACCTATGGCAGAGTTGAAAGAATTTTATCCATCACAAAGATCCTACCATTTAATATTTTATTTTTCTTGTTTTATCACTTATTTCTCTATCAACCCCCAAGCTTCTTGTTTTTCTGATATATTTCGAAGTAAATTGTAGCCATCAGCACACTTTGTCAGGGGCTTATTAAGACCACAGCTGTTAGGAATCCATATCCTGTTCCCTGAATCACTAGCTGATTTTATATAATTTTTAAAAATAATTACTAACCCCGCTTTACAGGTGAGTAAACAGGACTTCAGAGATGGCTCACAGGACCTACCCAAGGTCCCAGAACAAGAAGCTGTTAATGCTGGGATTTAAACCCACTCAGGGTCTGTATACCCTGAGCCTGTGCTCTGCCCCTTCTGTGACAAAGGCAGTCTGTGAGGTCTGTTTCTGTCGCTTCTCCAGGCCCAGACCTGCATCTTATAGCAGGAGCTCAGGGCCCCTGGCTTAGTGACTATGTCTCTGAATTTCCTAAATATTTCTGCTCAGAGCATGAGACTGGGGCCAGACCCAAGTATAGAGAGTCTGTGGTTTGGGCAGGCCTCCAGCTTTATTTGTAGCCTTCAAACCAAGAGTTTTTGTACCTCTTGAAATCTGCAAAATGGGCACAAGGATGGGTTTCCTACTTTTGGATTTAGTGAGATGGTTCACGGAAATGTGTGAGTGCTGAAAAGAAGTTCCTTTTATAATGATATTCATTAACAGGTAGAGTCTTATAAATCTCAGTCTGTAAACTCGGGCAGGCACAAAAATGGACTTAAATTTTTTTTCCCTATAACCAGATTTGGTTTTAGTTTGAGCTCTTCCTGTTTTACATTCGATTTCTCAGAAACATACCTTAAGGGGAAGATTCAGCTAAAAGTGACTTAGAAGGTAAAAGTGTCTTCAGGTAAAAGTGTCTCAGGAAAATATGACAAAGGTGAAGGCAAGTGAGAGCCCCAAGAGAAGGGCGTGTTAAGCCAGGTCTCATGGAGGACAGTCTCTGCTCAGAACTGCAAGGTGCTGGGGACAGTGACAACCACACATTAGAATGTTCCAGACTGGGGGCACACAAGTTGAAGATTTTTTTTTTTAAAAAGATTTTATTTATTTATTTGAGAGAGAGAGCATGCACATGTGAGTGGGGAAGAGGAGTAGAGGCGGTGGGAGAGGGAGGGGGAAAAATCTCAAGCCGACTCCGAGCTGAGCACGGGGCCCCATGCAGGGCTCAATCTGGCGACCCTGAGATCATGACCTGAGCTGAAATCAAGAATCAGATGCTTAACTCACTGAGCCACCCCGGCACCTCAAATTGAAGGTATTTCTCTCCTTCTCTTTGCCCCTGCCAAGTATTAGTTAAAGGCTTTCCCCCTGTGAATGCACAGGCACTTTGGGTTCTCTAGATGGGCAGGGCCAAGGGGGATCTGGAAGCCCGAGGGCAGCCCCACCATATAGAGACATAAGTGCTGGCCATAGAAAATCCAACACCTGGAAGAGTATGTGCATAAAAATGGAAGGGATCCGAGGGAGGTAAGTAGGCACCAGGAGCAGGTGTTACAAATCCCATGCTGTCTCAAGCAGAAATCTAGACTTGGTCTCATTGGGGTTACCTTGGGGAGCATACGATGTACCCAAGTGTGGCAGTGAGATGGGGATCAGATCCTTCTGTTCTCATCTGTTCCCTCTGGCAACAGCTGCAACATCCTCACCTTTGTGCTCTTGGTGCATCTGCCCATCCGAGTCATTGACAAATGAGTCTGGATCTTGGACACCCTGCTTGGCCCGTAAGAGCTCTTCTGCTACATTCACACCACTCTAGGATTATGAAACCATCTCCAGGACCTGCTTTGACACCCGGATTCTTCTGCTTGGATGCCATGCTTTGGGCACAGGAACCTCGGTGGGGGTGGGGGCGCATCTCAGGTTTACATGCTCAGACCCATTCCAGGCTGGGCACCAAGAATGCAGCTCTTACCTACCTCCCCATCCCCCCAGCCCCGTCTGCAGGTGACACCCAAGGGAGGGGTGTCAGGAGCCTGCTGCTTTCAGGTGCTCCAGCCTAGCTGGGGGGATGGTGGGCAAGGAGTAGCGCTCCTTCTCAGGGTCCTAACACAATCTGAGCTCTTGGGTTCTCCTTGACTCTCTTCTTTCTTGATCCCCGCGGAGCTTTTCAAAAACTAGGACATCTTGTCCTTACTAAACATTCTTCCAGATAGTTTGGCAGCAGCCCAGGAGAGCTTCTCAAACTTGAGCATGCCCAAGAATCACCTGGGGAACTTCATAAACCCTGCCGCTTTGCCCGGGTCACATCTCCAGGGATTCTGAGTCAGGAGAAAGATGTGAAGGCTCTCAAGTCAGGAACCTGACTGCTATATTAGGTCTACTCTTCTGTGTCAACTCTTCTTTCTCAGGCAGAGATGCCTTGCCAGCCACTTGCTGCCTGAATCAGGGCAGAGAGGAGGTGCTGTGGGGACATGTAATACGGAATAATGACTTTAATAAATACCCAGAACATGATGCTACTTCACGAAGCTTTAGCCCATCACATGAGGCACTTAAAAAAAGGTTATTTCAAACTGATTATTTAGTGTTTTTTATAGATTATTTATTTATTTATTTGACAGAGAGAGAAATCACAAGTAGGCAGAAGTAGGCGGGGGGGCGGGGGGCGGAAGCAGGCTCTCGCTGAGCAGAGAGCCCGATTCAGGGCTCAATCCCAGGACTCTAGAATCATGAGCTGAAGGCAGAGGCTTAACCCACTCAGCCACCCAGGCGCCCCCTGATTATTTAGTCTTGAGGTGCCCTCCTTACTTCCACGTCGTCCGTATACGGACATCCCATTGTGATTTTTGTAATGGGGTGGGGGTCTTCCCTTTCCCTCCTGCGGCAGCCTCTTTGCCAGTTTCTTTCTGCTGGATTGTTCTTTATAATAGATCGGGGTTAAAAATCCATTTGGCCATGGGTTCTTCTAAAAACTCATGCTTGTGTACAGAATAGAACCCTTGCCCTGGGGGAAGGAGGCAACAGAGCATAGCAGTCAAGAATGTGGATTCTGGGGCTGATATCCTGCCTCTGCCGCTTTTTGGCTGTGTGTGATTTCAGGCAAGTTCATTTCTCTGAGTTGTAGCTTCCAACTGGAAAATGAGGGTAATAATATCACCCACCACAGAGGGGGCTGTGAGGACTTAAATGAGCACATGTAGGGAAAGGGCTCAGAGCAGGAAATGTGCGGCTGTTACAGGTATCCATGACAGCAGGTGTTTCTCAATTGGGTCTTAGCCTGAGGTTTCTTTCTTTTTTCATTTTTTTTTAAGATTTTATTTATTTATTTGACAGAGAGATAGAGAGAGCACAAGTAGGCAGAACAGCAGGCAGAGGGAGAAGGAGAAGCAGGCTCTCCACCGAGCAGGGAGCCCAATGTGGGGCCTGATCCCAGGACCCTGGGATCATGACCTGAGCTGAAGGTAGCCACTTAACCCACTGAACCACCCAGGTGCCCCAGCCTGAGGTTTCTTCTGGAAGATTTCCTTTGGGCACCCTTCATTCCCATTTGGCTGCAGATGGACTGGGTTCAAGAAGTCGTGGGGACTGGAGAATGTGAGTCAAGAGCAGAGGGCCAGAGGGCCAGTGAGAGGGGAGGTTCTAAGCTATTCTAGAAATGTCCCCTTTACGTTAGGCTGGAAGGGTCTTGTGGGGTCCCATTGGTTCAGACCCTGCTTTGTTAGAAATGACACTTGCAAAGAGGGCTGTGCAGGCAAATGGTAAAGTGGAGGCTTAAGTGGTTTTTAATATTACATTTTAGAGAAGTCCCAATTGGAAGTCAGGAGAAGAGGATGGGAGGGGTGGAGACTGACTTTATAGCAGCTGCTAACATTCACTGAGGGCCAACTACATGCTATGCTTCTAAGAACTTCATACACACGGTCTCATTTCATCCTGTCTCAGCCAGCTCAGGCTGTTATAACAAATACCAGAGACTGGGCAGTTTAAACAGCAAGCACTTATGTCTCACAGTTCTGGAGGCTGGGAAGTGCGAGATCAAGGTGCCAGCAGGTATAATGTCTGTTAAGGACCTGCTCCCTACTTTAGGGACAACTGCCTTCTTGCTGTGTCCTCAGATGGTGGAGAGAGTGAGAAGAAGCAAGCTCTCTGCTCTTCTCTGTTCACATAGGGGCTCTAAGCCCATCACAAAGACTCCACTGTCATGACCTCCTTACCTCCCTAAGGCTCCCATTTGCAAATACCATCTTATCGGGTTTGGGATTTCAACATATGAGTTTGGAGGTGGGGGACACATCCAGTCCACAGCACATCATTTTATAGCACATCCTACAACAACAACCCTATGAACTCAGTGCCATTCTGACCCCCATGCGAGAGAGAAGGAGGCGTGGCTTAGGAATGGTAACTGACATGCCCATGTTCATGTGACTATTTGGTGACAGTGACAGGATTTGAACCCAGGTCTGGCTCCAGGTCCCACAGCCTCTTTACTGCTTTATTCAGTGCTTTCCATTGACAGGCAAACCCCTCTTCTTCCTCCAAATAACCCTTTAAAGCAGATATTTTTTTGAGAATCCAATGAAATATTTCCTCATGGATCCTAAAATGTCATCACTACTCAAGCTGTGTCAGTTGGGAGTGCCCAGTTCAATGCCAGTTTCTTCCCACTCAGACGTCTCTCTTGGGGTGTAAGCCTTACCTTACAGCCTTGGGGTGGATAGCCCAGGGATCAGAAACAAGCCAAATATATAGGTAAACATCACAGCGGGATCCTCTGTCCATTCACTGCGGTTACATCATCATGACCTTGGCCAAACCATCTGACCTCTTTGTCAGTTTCCCCATCTGTAAAATAAGGTGCTAATAGTCCCTACTTCAAAGTTTTGTAGAGCTTTAATGAGATATGGTATGTGGAGCTCTTATAACAGAGGCTGGCGCTTCATAAGCTTTCCAGTAAGTATTTGCTGTGATACTATAATTGTTGGTCCAGAAATAGTAGACCCTGTTGCTTTCTCTTTTCTATTACTCATCACACTTTTTTTTCGGGGGGGGGTATATATCTTGCCACTTCACCAAACTCTTGAAAACACCAGACTGCTTGAGATTAGATTTCAAATCCCTCTCCAGCTCTGTGGTCTTGCGTAAGCCCCTTCACCTTCCTAAGCCTCCCTTTGCTTTCCAGTGAACACTACCATACTGTGTGTCTGTGTGCAACACGCTAGAACCGTCCCTGGAACACAGTAAGGGCTAAATAAATGTTAAGTATTACTGTTGTTATAGCGACTGGTGTTATTGTCAGTAACACTGTCACTGAGAGCTGAGCTCACAGATTTTTCTCCTTAAATGCCGGTGGGATGCCAGGTGACCCCTTCCAGGTCAGAGGATCGATTATACTCCAGCCGGTAGGTTTACTCCAGGGAAGGAGTGCAGACTCTGCTGTAATACAAAAAGCAACAGACCCAACCCTGGCTGATCTAGGAACCAAAGCCCCGGGCGGAAACAGAAACTGAAATATGACGCTCCCGGCCCAATAAAATTGTCAGATGGGCTGCTCTGAGCAAGTGCTTGATTAAGCGAATCTAACTGTCGCCGTAGGTTACTCCTCGGCACCATTGACTAGCAGGGAATCGATCGATCGTCTGGGCTGGAAGCCGAGGCAGAATGGGGAGGTGCAGATGTCCAGGCACGCCTCCTCTGTCAGAAACAAATTACTTCCATCTCAAGGACTGCCTTGCCGGAGGGTCATAAATCATGGTGGTAATCGATAGTTTGGGGATGGGCAATCGGGAGGCAGGCACTGGGGCTCCAGAAGTCCCAGAAGGGTTATATCGGAACAGATCAGACAGCCCCAAACCCAGCTCTGCTCTTTTTCTGATTGTATGAGCTTAGGCAAGTCACTTGACCTCAGGGACCATTTTCTCATCTAGCAGATGGGTCTATCAATACCTCACAGGGCTCCTGGGAAGTTTCAACGAAGGAGATGCAGACGACCTACCATGGCCCAGACCTTGACATGCAGCAGGTCCAAATTGAGACGCGTGGCAAATATAAAAGCACACAGTGGGTTTCAAGGTGTTTGATAATAAGAATGGACAGTAACTCCTTATTGCTTTTTCATATGGATGGTGTGTTGAAATAATAATAACAACATTTTAGATCTATTGGATTAAATAAAATATACTAGAAAACTAATGGCAAATGCTTTTTAGGTTTTTCAATGTGGCTACCAGAAAAGAACGAGTGGAAAACATCTCAGTAACTTTTTCTATGGGTCCCATGTTGAAATGATATTATCTGCGATATACTGGGGTTAAGAAAAATATTCTTTTTTTTAAAATGTTGTATTTATTTCTTTGAAAGAAAGACACAGTGAGACACAAGCAGGAGGAGTGGAAGAGGGAGAAGCAGGCTTCCCTCGGAGCAGGGAGCCCGATGCAGGATTCAATCCCAGGACATTGGGATCATGACCTGAGCCGAAGGCAGACGCTTAATGGCTGAGCCACCCAGGTGCCCCAAAAATATGTTCTTCAGATTAATTTCACCTGTTCCTTTTTAGTTTTTTTAACGTGGCTATAAGAAAATCTAAAGTTATATATGTGACTCTCATTATTTATCTGTTGAATGACACTGGTCTGTTGCTTCCTTTCCCTCTTATATTTTTGCTTCATGAAATCTGATGACCTCCACAGTCCCATGGACAAATTCCATCTTTCTCTGAGTCTCAGCTTCCTCGCCAGGCAGAAAGAGAGAAAAATCAGAGTTACTACGTAGGGAGCCTTTACCAGACACTATTACAAGTACATGCGTTAGCTCCCTTACTCATCAGAGCAACACTCTGAGAGAGACATCGACCCATTTCACAGTTGAGGAGACTGAGGGCCCAGCCTTTACCGAAGCTATGTGACCAGCAAGAAGAGCGAGGACTCGAAACTAGTTCTACCTCACGCCAATATTCTTTACTCCCAGTCTCTACTTGCTCCTGTGTACTTGCTTCCCTTAGGACCAGGAGCATGCCAAGACACAGGAGCAAGGAGGAATTTGTAAACTCCAGCAAAATTCCTTCTCAGCCAGTTCCAAGTGTCCCACATAGTGTCTTCCAAGGGCTGGAAAGACCCACTGGGTGGCACGGCTTCCTCTCTGATGTAACCACTCTGAGAGCCAAAAATACTGAGGAGCAAGTGGCCCCCATACATGGCCTGAGGACCCCCATCTTCCCCAGAGCTGCAGTCTTCCTATGGGCTGACCACGGGTTGGGTAATTCTCATCGGTGAGCCAGCCCCCAACCTTCTCCCCCTCACCTCCTACCTGAACATTCTTACAGCTTTCCTGAAATCGTGACTCTTATTCCAGAAAGTGGCATTTCCAGATGAACGGGCTGTTTCATTTGCCCTTTTGTCATTGAGTAGGGGTGCGCATGTTTGTAGCTGCAGGTGGAAGAATTGCATCAGGTGAGGAAGGTGACTTAAAATTTGTACATATGGGAAGGAGGATGGATGCTGGGTGGGCAGGGGGTAGAATGTGTGTGTGAGTGTGCGTGCACACGTACTTGAACCCCGTATCCCATCTCTGATTATTCTGAGAACAGCACCATCCCCTTTCTTTAGGGAATTATCTGTCCCTCCCTGACCCCACCATGTCATGTCACTGAGCCCTATCCCTCGGATGCTGGAGTAGCCACGTAACTTGAGGTAGGCCAGTCCGAGGCCCTTTCTTGGGGATTTGAATCTTGAGCAGATGCTCCAGGGACAAAAGGAATGGATTTATTTGTCCTTTGAGGCAGCCCACTATTCTTGCTGCTAAGGTCCCCGGGACTGCCCCGCTTACTGGCCTTTCTGTGGCCTGTTGTTTATCTCATATTTCAATTCTGTGAGCTTGCAGTAACTCTCCAATTTACCCTCCCTTTGATTTTGAGCTAAATTCAATCTGCTTTTTTGTTACAGAGCTGACTACCAACAGAGAGGAAGGACCCCAACTCTCTGGGAGTCTGCTTTGCCAGAAGGACTGGGGGGGTGGTATTTAAGTGGAAGTTATAATACAATGTATTATATTATAACATAATACAATAATACAATACCTAATACAATGCTAGCTCAGCAGCAGCCTGAGAAGTTCAAAGCTTCCTTCAAGATTTTTGCCAGTTCTCAGAAGGATTCAGGTGCTTACTGTTCTTGCCTCCACACTTGGTAGTCCCACATCCCTCCGGAGGCGAAACTCCGCTTCCTGCTTGAGTTCTATGTAAGAAAGAAAGAAAAAAAGAAGAAAGAAATAAAGAAAGAAAGAAAGAAAGAAAGAAAGAAAGAAAGAAAGAAAGAAAGAAAGAAAGAAAGAAAGAAAAGGAGAGGAAAGAAAAGGAAAGAAAAGAAAAAGAAAAGAAAAGAGGGGAAGAAAAGAAAAGAAAAAGAAAGAAGGAAGAAGGAAGGAAGGAAGGAACCCACAATTTGTGAGGATAGTAAATTTTCCACAGATTTCAGGGGCGGGGTAGAAGACAGTCAAGGTCAACATTGCTTTAGTGAGAACAGCTTCCAAATGGAACACTAGGCATGAGGATTTTTCAAACGTCCCTGGATCAACACTTTTTGGGTTTGGTGGTGGTGATGGGGGTGATTCAAGCCCCCTTTCCCTCACTCAACTCCAACCCTCCCCATCTGGCTGTGTCTCCTCTGTCTCCCATCTCTTCAGGCTCTCCTAATCTCACTTTCCTACCCTCTGCCCCGAGGGGAAAAAAAAAATCAGTTAGTTTTGTTGTCTAGTACAAAGTCACTTCAGACTTCTCCAAAAGCTGTAGGAGATCTGACACCAGCCCTTTGCAACTTTACCTTCTATTCCCGACCCTACTTCAGTAGCCAGCTGTTAGTATAATAATATTTTCCCATTTAATTGCGATGGCTATTTTTAGCTATGACCACAGACCAACACAGGAGCCTTTCTCTCGCTTCTCCCCCTCCTCCGCTCACTGCCTTCCCAGGGCATCGCCCCTGGAACCAGGGGCCTGTCTGTAGGATTAGATGCCTGCTGAGAACATGACAATTGGTGATGTCCAGTGTCACCATGGGGGAAAGGAGCAAAAATAATAAGAGAGTGGCCCCAGGACACCTGGGTGGCTTAGTGGGTTAAGTGTGAGACTCTTGATTTGGCTCAGGTCATGATTTTGGGGTCATGAGATCGAGCCCCATGTCCAGCTCTGTGCTGAGCCGAGGAGTCTGCTTGGGATTCTCTATCTCTGCCCCTCCCGACCCCATTATAAAGAGAAAGAGAGAGAGAAAGAGAACTGCCCTGTTTCACTGAGCGCTTACTCTGTGCCAGGCCCTGAACCAAGCCCTTTGCCTAAGTTGCCCTCCTCGGTCTTCATGAAGACCGAGCAGGTGGGGTACCAAAATTATCCCCTGTTTCCAGATGTGGAAGCTGAAGTTTGGAGGAGCCAGGTGTACCTGAGCCTCCGCACCCCATGGCCTGGCCTGTTCCCTGACTGCGGATAGAACAGGACGCAAGTCCCCTACCTCCACTGCCACGCTGGCTGGCCTGCATTCACTAAATTTACTTCTGAATCAAGTCCGCTCCACAATCCACATGGTAATGGCGAGAGCCCAGAGTCCTGCTCTTCACGCTGCAAATTGAATTATATCCATCAGCCTGGCGCCAGCCCTATTGTTCCCAGGGCCTTCCCAGCTTTAATTAGAATATTTTTATTTTCCCTGGGAGAGGGAGGACAACCGATCTCAGCTTCAATAACCTTGCCGGGGGCCAGAACCTGGAAATGCAGGGCTGGTGGGCCATCAGAGGGAGCGGCCGGCAGGAGTGGGAGCAGAGGGTGGAGATTCTGTGTTTGCACGGGGGCCCGGGGTGGGGGGGGCCCTCTGCCCTCTCCCACCCT
The DNA here is from genome assembly GCF_030435805.1 of Mustela lutreola. Taxonomy (NCBI): domain Eukaryota; kingdom Metazoa; phylum Chordata; class Mammalia; order Carnivora; family Mustelidae; genus Mustela; species Mustela lutreola. The sequence goes on along the minus strand of NC_081300.1, from coordinate 84,432,227 downwards.
CAGTGAGCTGCTGTGATGTTAACCGCGGTGAAGAAGGAGCCCAGCGGGAAGTGACTTTGAAGAGGACACACGTTTGCCTGCACGTGAGTGTGCACGTGCGTACACACACGCACACACACACTCACTCACTAAGGCATGAGGGACAAGGTAATCAGCTCACTGGCTCACTGGCTGAAGCCCAAGTACAGCAACATCAGAAGGACTATGCGGAAGGGCTGGGACGCAAGCCTCGTGGCTCACCCCATCCTCTGGGAGCCACGTAGTACAGTGGTTAGGGTAGCACCATCCCAAAGACACCTAGTGCACACTTTGCAGGTGATTTATAATTTTCTAGAAGCCACATTCAAAAAATAAAAAAAGTAAGAAGAAACAGTTGAAATTAATTTTAATAATCTCTTATTTATTTTTTTTAAAGATTTTATTTATTTATTTGACAGACAGAGATCACAAGTAGGCAGAGAGGCAGGCAGAGAGAGAGAGAGAGAAAGAGGGAAGCAGGCTTCCTGTGGAGCAGAGAGCCCGATGCGGGGCTCGATCCCAGGACCCTGAGATCATGACCCGAGCCGAAGGCAGCAGCCCAAACCACTGAGCCACCCAGGCGCCCCAATAATCTCTTGTTTTAACCCAGTACATCTAAAGGGTATCATGTCAACACATTATCAATAGGAAAAATTATGTACAATATTAGAAACAAAGTCTTCAGGATCTTGTGTGCTTTCAACATGCCTAGCTCACCTCCAATCAGCCGTGACCATTTCTGCGCTCACCAGGCACATGGGGCTGTCGCACTGGGGAGGTCAGGGTTCGCCCTGCGAAGCCTGACGCTCCGGGCTCAAGCCTTGCTTATGTGTTTGTTATTATGTATTTGCTTATGGCATCAATTCCGTTACAGACCTCTCTCCTTCACCTCCTTTGTCTGTGGGGTGTGTGACAATCACGGCCTGTAACTCACAGGCTCCTGTGAGCATTTTATGCAGAAATTCACGCAAACCCCTTAGCAGAGTGCCCGCATGTAGCAGGTCCTGGCGTGGTAGCCATTCACTGGGTCTTCCCATCACATAGTGAGTGACAGCTTCCATACAGGACGGTGTCGTCCAAGCCAGACCCCTCGTTTGCTGCTTTACACTCTGCAGTCACTATTTGAGGTGGACATGGTTAACATCTGTATTGTTCAGACATGGAATCTGAAGCTCAGAGAGGGGCTAGCTCCTGTCAGCTGCAGAATGAAATCTTGAAGTGGCCATTGCAGGACTTTGAGATCTGTCCCTCTCTGCCCCAATAGATGGACAGCAGAGTGACAGCGGGTAATGAGGCTAGACACAGCTGACCTGGACTCAAATCCTGTTTCTACCACTTACCCTCTGGGGGACGCTAGGCAGATGGCTTCTACACTCAGAGCCTCAAATCCGTTGTCTGAAATGGGGACGATTGACTGCATAAGGCCCTTGTGAGGATTTAATGAGTTAATGTATAAAGAGTGCTTCGCACAGAGTAAGTAGTGTATAAGCATAGGCCCTTCTATGATTTTTAGGGATGGCATTTTTCACCACTCCCTGTCCCATCTCTAGGGAGGACTGTTGGAAGCAGTTCTGTCCCCAGATGGACCACGTTCTCTCTTTCCGCATGGCAGGTCGCTTGCCTGGCCTGTTCTTTACATCTGCATTATGTCGCTTTCTTCCCTTAGTCCTTTCTGGCTTTGCTGCCCCTTTGTCCAGAAAATCAGGACTTGGTCCCCAGCATCCACTAGCCCCCATGCCCACCATCCCATGCGACCTGGCAGTGGCTGCTCCCCTGTCCAAGTCAAACACTTCATCAGGACAGGACCGTGGCCATCACATTGATCTCTGCCCCAGCCCCACCCCAGCCCCACTCGGGGAGAACACTCAGAAACACATGCACCCTGAACAGCGATCGTCCCAGTCCCTGGAAAAGCGGCAGCCAGCCATCCTTTCTGTGTTTGGTTCTGCCTGGCTCTTGGTTTATGGCACAACTGGGTCCATTTTCTCTTTGTGTAACAGGACGAATCACTTCACCTCTTTATTCTTTTCTCTAGATTCTATCAAAGCAAAATTTACATATGGTAATATGTGGAAATTTTAAGTCCATGGCTCCTTTAGTTTTGCCAAAGGCAACACTCTTGTATCACTCCGGATCAATTTCTATAAAATCCTTCCAGAAACTTCCCTGTCCCCTTTCTGACTCAGCACCCTTCCCCCAGGGGTGAATACACCTCTGATTCCTATCACCATTGGGAAACTCTGCCTGCCCTTGAACTTCAGGTGCAGGAATTCCTATTGTACATACTCCATAATTTCTGTGAGATTCATCCACACTGTTGAACATCTGTGGTTCATCCCTTTTTATTGCCGAGTACTATTCTCCTGTATAGACTCATAATTCTGCCCCCCCAATCCCTGCCATTCTCTTGTTGAGGAACATTTGGGATGTCCCATGCAAGTGTTTTTGTTTTCATTTCTTGTGGATAAATACCTTGGAGAAGAATTGGTCCTGTGATAAGAATGAGAAGACTATGTATTGCTTTACTAGAAACTTACGAACAGATTTCCAAAGCGATTGTATCACTTTGTCTTTGAGACTCTGTTTTCTCCATTTGCAGTGCTGTGGATGGAACTAGAGGGTATAACATTAAGCGAAATAAGTCAGTCAGAGAAAGACAATACCATATGATCTCACTCATATGTGGAATTTAAGAAACAAAACAGATGAACATAGGGGAAGGGAAGGAAAACTAATATAAAATAAAAACAGAGAGGGAGACAAACCATAAGTGACTCCTAGCCATAGAGAACAGAGTGTTGCTGGAGGGGAGATGGGTAACCAGTTGATGGGCATTAAGAGGGCATGTGATATAATGAGCACTGGGTCTTATTTGCAACTGATGAATCACTAAATTCTACCCCTGAAACTAACATACAGTATAGGTTAACTAAATGGAATTTACATTTAAAAATTTTAAAAAGACTCTGTTTTCTTTGCTGTAAGCAGAGACTGATGCGTGGCCCTTAGGGAGGTGCTGTAAGGAGGAAGTCAGGAACTTGCTCACCAAGGGCCTCTGCTACAATCATTGTTACTTGCCTTTGTCCTCCTGCCGGGTGATTTGCACCCACGGTTGGCTGGCAGGAACCACAATCAAGGTGCTGTGGGCCCTGAATGTCAGCACAAAACAGGAGGGTTCACCTTGGACGCGACCTTCCTCACAGACTCCTCAGCAGGATGTCATTATCTCCCTGCTCTGAGCGGCAATTCAAATCACCATGATTATTTGCACATCCTCTGAACCAGAGAGGGCAGGAGACAAATGGCCCCCCTGCCAAACACCCTGCCGTCACCCTAGAGAGGGACCTCCGGGTGTGATCTCACTGCTGGCATTGACCTCCTTCCTCCCTGGTTTAGCCTGGCCAGGAAGGGACCTTCTAAACCGAATTCACAGCCTGTTCCCTGGGTCCTACAGAGGAGGACATTCTTGGGGTTGTGGAAATTAAGGCTCTGTCACAGCCCTGGCTAGAAACTACCATTTCCTGGGGATTTGGATTCAGTTGTCAAAATGGCTCTGGTTTGAAACTCTGCATATAAAATCCAGTGAGTTTGCGAATTTGAAGGTGTGTCTGAAGCCTGTGATTTTGAAGGTGTGTCTCTGTGGGTTTCCTTTGTTTGCACCTATATCTTTTTACAGAGATTTCAAAGAGCCCAGTGGCTCCATCAGACAGGCATTGGTTCAGATCCTGGCTCTGTCACATACTATCTGAGTGACCTCTGACCTTTCTCTGAGCCTTTGTCTCCCTTGAATTTCAGTTTCTGGGAAGCAAAAATTATTATTAACTCTGTGGCCAAAGCCAGAAGAGTCTTCTCTCTACCAAATAGCCATTCTCCCATTTCCTCCTCTGACTTGGAAGTGGACTCATGCTCACCTAGAGTGAAAGCCTTATTTTTCATCACTCTCTATTGCTAAGGGTAGTCATGGGAGTAATTCTGGCTGGGGAGATATAAAAAACAGACAACAAATGCACCTGACTAGAAGAACCCTAAGAGGGAGAAGTGAGACTTTCTTTGTGCCTTCCTCCTGTTTGCTGACTGGAATGTGGTTCTGATGCAGGAGCTCAAGCAGCCATTTTGGACCATGGGGAGAAAGCCAAATGGTGAGGATGACAGAGCCTCAAGAATTAAGGAAATCCAGTCGTTGACATCTGTTCTGAACCAACTATTTCTGAATTCATTTAGCACGAGAGAAAAATGAGCTTTCTTTCTTAAGCCACAGTTATTTTATTTCTGGTCCTTACAATCCATCGGAATCCTAATTGCTACCTGGTGTTCAGAGGATTAAATGAGCTAATTTCTGTAAAGATGTCAGCACAGTGTCTGGCTAATAGAATTCACTCAATATGGTAGAGATATTCCTATTACTTTAAAGGCAAGAATGAAAGGGATGGTGAATTGTGGTTGGACAATCTGGGGTATCATTTCTGATGTGATTGAGGTGAAAGAAAATTCTAAATACAGTTCCCTGAGCTGGTGTGTGTGTGTTTCCTCAGAAACTACTGCCAGAACCTCAGAGATGTGTGTGGGGTCCGTTAATTCCCAGGGCTTTGGTCTGGGTACAGTTCGTCACATCCTCAGGCAACACCTACTCTCTCTGCTTCTAGACTCTCATCTCTTCACCTCTAATCACTTGGTCCAGGGCCCTGGCCTGGAAGCTGTGGGCTGTGCTGGAATTCTCTAGTTTTTCCTGAGCACCCAGAGTGCTCCACTGATGAAATTGGCCCAAATGATACTTCATTGTCTTTTTATCCAGGAATTAAGGCTTCCCTGGCATTACTTTCCAGGAGGCTGAGGGAGGACAAGGAATCAGCCACTCGGGCTCAGAATCCTTCAAAGTAGAAATCTGAACGAAGAGCCTGACAGGACTGGCACAGTTGTGCTGAGTACCTCTGTCCCCACTGTTTCTGCCAGCTGAGGCGTGTACTTGGCCCTCTGTCACCATCAAAAGATGATTACCTGTTAAGGGGGCACCTGGCTGGCTCAGTCAGAAGAGCAGGCAACGCTTGTTCTTGGGGTCGTGAGTTCAAGTCCCATGTTGGGTGTAGAGATTACTTTAAAATAAGACCTTAAAAAAAAAAGGTTATTTTGTGTTGAGCCCCTGCTCTGTGCTAAGCTTAGTACTAAACCCCTCCCATGCAGTCTCTCATTTTGTCTTGATGTCATAGTTGGCATCATGCCCATTTTGCAGGTGTGCAAACAGAGGTTTCATTGTCAAAGAAAATGCGCAGCATCACACTAGGAAAAAGCTGCTTTTTTCCTTTGGAGCCCTCTGCCCTGAACCATGCTCCCAGTGGGTTCTAAGGATGGTCGGAGTCCCTGCAAATAAACAGGTAATCATTACCCTGGGAGACAGGAATGTCAGACAGTGCTGGCTTCAGATTTCCTCTGCCTATTCATAGTAAACAAACATTTTCCTTCCAACAGAAAATACTTTCTCATTCCTTTTTGATTACAAAAGCCATTTATGCTCTTCTAAGACATACAGATGATACATAAAGGTTTAGAGAAAAGCCTGTACTTCCCATCTAAAGAACCATGTGTGAAAGTATATTAAGCCCTCTTGTGGGTCAGCCCAGCTGGGTGTGCTAAAAACAAGGGGCCACCAGCAAAGACTCCTCCCTGCTCCCAGGTGCCGCTAGCACCTGGACTCAGATCCTTACAGCTCGTTTTCTGTGCTAAGTCACATGACGCTTTTTTTTTTTTTTAAATGGGGCCATCCTATAGACTTGTCAGTTTTTCTCTGAAGCTAATCTGAGAATGTCTTTCCGCTCCCTTCCCAGAAAGTGAACCATGCAGGGTGTGGAATCCCCAGGGCCATCCAAAAACCAATGGCTTTGGATTTGGACAACCCAGGAGAGAAACACCTTCTTCCAGTGAATACACAACTTGCTTCTCCTCTCTCTTCAACCTTCCCCATCTATAAAACAAACAGTACCTCCCTCCCATATTCAGTTGAAGAGCAAATGAGATAACACACCCCTAGCACAGCACCTGATATAATTTACGTGTCTTAGAAATGCTGGGCTCCTTCCACTGTGACTATATTTTGCTCATGAGCCTGGTAGGGTGATTTTGTTTTGAGTTTTATTATTATTTTTTTTTAATATCGCGGGCTGAGGTCGAGGCATGTATGTTTCTTGGCTTATGACATGTTCACACTATTGTCTGCAAGCATCTCCCATGTGTCATTCATTTGTTTATTCGTTGATTCATTTCCATTGATCCTCATGACCCACTCTTATCCATCCCTCCCATGTGCACCCCACAGGCAGCCAGTCTGACCTGTTTGATGTCCTTTTATTTGTACCTGTTCCTGGGAAACATGTTTTGTGTGCATGTGTTTTTAATTTACCTCAAAGGTACTGTGCTGTGGGCTGCATCCCGTTACTCCTTGTCTTCGTGGTACTGTGACTTTAAGACTCACCCACGCTGCCATGCCCACATCTAGGCCTGCCATATGGCACTCCCTTGTGTGTGTGTCCACCACGCTTTACTCATCCATTGATTTAGGGGCCGACGCTTGGAGGGACTCAGCTTGCTGTCACCACAGATGGCCCGATGGTGAGCAATATCACATGTACCCCCAGCCTCCAACATGTGGACTTCAGTGATGGCCCCGGCCACCCTCCCAGTCAGTACTTGCCGAGAATGCAAACATTAGCCAGTATCTTCTGCTCAATCCCACTTGGGCTTCACCACATCAGGACCCCTCCCATCCTCTACTTAGGATCATTTCTGAAAAACCAAATGGAAGTATAAACAGGTAAAGGTCCTAATAGGTATTTGGGATCCTCTACAACTTCAGAACTGGGGGTGGGGGGTTGCTGCTCAGAGCCTTGTGGTCCTCACATGTACAATGGCAAGGGTCGATTAGATCATCTAGAAAATCAACAGAGCAGAAAGGGCCAGAAGACCTTGGGTTCAAGTCCTAGCTCTGCCCCTTACCAAACTATGTGTCCTTGGGCAAAAGTCTTCATCTGGCTGAGACTCCGCTTCCTGATCTGTAACATGGATCCCTAAAAGTATCCATTTCCTAGGATATTATAAGAAATGAGATAACACTTAAGAACCTCTTAGCATCTTGCCTGGCTGTTCCCACCAGCCGCTCTTAGTGCTGATGATGGGAATATTGGATACAATACAGTGGTCACAAGAACTACAGCAACAATGAGAGAGCACACCTCCATGTTCTGGTCATCACTGAGCCTATGATGCTTGCAGTAGCAGGACTAATGGCTTGACCAACTACATTCCATTTCTTCCCCTGCATTTCCCTATGCCACCTGGAGGAGGCAGTAATGAGTCACACGCCTGTGATAAAATCTTTTTTTAAAAAAGGCTGAGAAGTTGAACAACGTATTTTCCTCAGCAGGTGCTGGTCTTCTTTCTAACCTGCTAGGTTTAGCTGGCTTACCATTTAAATTTTAATGCAAGTGTTCAGTTTTCACTGATTTGCTGGGCATGTGGACCCAATTCTAATGGGACAGTGTATCTCACTTTTATGGAACAGATGTAGGTACCTGGCTGCAAACTGGCTTGTCTCCAAATCACTTCTGTGTGCTGGATTCCACTTTTTAGCATATACCTATATTGATACAGTCAACGAATGTTTACTGAGCAGCTAGTATAGTCCTGCCTCTGTGTTCTCTGTGAAGGACAGCAGACATTAACTTTCAGTCTGTAGGAGAAGGCAGTTACTGAACAACGAATTTATACAGATAATGAGTTAAATTAAATTAAAGTTAAGTTAAATTAAAATGTCACAAATTAGGGCACCTGGGTGGCTCAGTCAGTTAAGGGTTCAATTCTTGATTTTGGCTCAGATCATGACCTTGGGGTCCTAGGATTGAACCCTGTGTTGGGATCCTGCTTAGCAGGGAGTCTGCTTCAGGATTCTCTCTCTTCCTCTGCCCCTTCCGCCCAATAAAAAAAATAAATCTTAAGAAAAAATGAAAATAAAGTATCACAAGTTTATTATATTATATTAAACTGGGCTATACTCTATTACACAAACATATACAGATATAGGCACACAAAGAAGTAAGGATGGGAAGAGAGAGACCGAAATGTGAATATTGATTTTCTTTGGATGACAGGTATATTGGACAGCATTCTTTCAGTTGCAAGAATCAGAAACTCAACTTAAACTTACCGAAGTGGGAAAGGGGATTTGTTGTCTCATGTATTTAGTGGAATGATATGAACTTGTCTTTTTGGGATCAAAAATTGCCAAATATTGGAGCTGCATATGGTTCAATTTAATAACTAAAAACTCTATTAAAATACTGGCTTCAGGTGTAGTTGAACCCAGGTACGCAGACAATGTCAGCAATCTCTCTCTCTTCATGTGTCTCAGCTATCCTTTCTTCTGTGGAGTTGGCTTTATTCTTTGGCAAACTCTCCACAGACTAAGGCAAGAGTGGCCATCTCGGGTCCCAGCCTCTTTGCAACTTAGGACAATTAAAAAAAAAGAAAAAAGCACCACTCTCTCACTGATTCCAGGGAATCTAGAATCCAGGGAAAAGTCTGGGCAGAACTCTAATTGGCTTATGCCTGGGTTTGATTAGTCTTCCTTTCATGAACCAATCACTGTGGACAGGGCTGGGGTGCTCTGATTGGTCATTTCTGGATCACATGCTTCTCCCCATCCGCCCTCTAACCAGCGTGGAGATGGCATCAGCCGGTAATTAGCTGTGTGGAGAGTGAGAAATGTATAGTTTTAAATTTGAGCACCGCTACTAGATAATATGGAAAGAAATGGCTGCCTCACAGGGATTATGAGCAATTTTTTTCTTTGTTCTTTTTTTTTTTCTTAACCTCTCTGCATTTTCTAAAATTCTACAATGAACATGAATTACTTAGGGAAAAAATTTCAAGTTATTAGAAAGAAACCCAAAGGTATTGAAAATGGAATTTGGACACAAATGTGACCTGGCTTTATTCCAGGCCAATAATGGCTTTCTGCGTTATCCCTCCAGGTACGATTTGCATTTTAACCAGAATCAACACACCGTGACTCTGAGGAGAGTGTAATGAAGGAATTTAGGGCACTGAGCGAGCCCTTGGGGCCCCAAGCCCATTGTCTGCCTTCACTGGGGCCATATTGCCATGAAATCTGATTGACCTTGAAACACTTTCTTGAGGATTAAATCAAGGACTTCAGAAGTGATGTTCAGCTCTGAAACTCAGTTTCCTCACCTGCGAAATGGGGATGCTAACGGTTCCCTTCCTACAGGATTGCTGTGAAATTAATGAGCCAGCACAGCTAAGCACTGTCCTGAGACAGTGGTCAACCCATCCCATTCCTGCCTTTCCAGAAGGCCCTCTTCCTCTTCCTAGGCAGGCCATGTGGGACTGAGCAAAGCTGAATTCAAAGCCAGCTCTGCCATTTACCAGCTGTGTGGTCTCCCACAGGCCCTAAAACCTCATGTCATCTGGGTTCCCTCACCTGAGAAACAGGCATGAAATTATTCTCCATGCAGAATTGAAAGGCTCTGATGGGGTAGTATTTTGATAAACCAATTTGATGCCTAGTAGGCACTCAGTAAATGTTTGCTTTCATTCCTGTTCTGGTATCCTTTGACCTTTTTCCCAGAGGCATGCACAGAAATCACATCCATGTGATAGAGACTATGTTTTCTAAACATATTTACATGTGTAACTGTGATCATTATGTAAGGCAGCGAGAAGCTGGCAAATTCATGCAGAGTCAGCAAGTTCCTAGACTATGATTTGAAAGATGTTGACCTACTTTTTCTATTTAAAAAAGATATATGTTTTAAATGGTCTAAAATGCTAAATCACTAAAAGTGGTCACTTATGAAGTGTTTTTAGGCATGACTTGGGGCTGATATTTCACACCTTGTATGTCCGTCCAGTCATCTTTATTTCTTTCCCTCCTTCCTTCTCTGCTTCCTTCTTTCTTTCCTCCCATGCTTGCCGGGCTTCCACCCAGCCATCCAGTCATTCATCCATATATCCACCTATCCATCCATCCATCCATCCATCCGTCCATCCATCCACCTATCCATCCATCCGTCCATCCACCCGTTCATCCCTTCAACGTATAATGGAGACTGTGTGCCAAGTCCTTGTTCTGGATGCTGGCCACACAGTGATATAAATAAGACAAACAGGGTTCCTGACCTTACAGAATTTACTCCAGGTACTTGGCAAGGGGAATGGGACTAAAAAGTGTGAGGCTGAGTGCTGCGATCTGGGAGCTCAGCTTGGTCGCTGGGGGCCGGGTGGTCCTCTGGCACATGAGGCAAGTCACTCTCTGCTATGGAAGCCTCTCCCTGTGATGTCCAGCCCTGGGATCCACGAACCACCCAAGAAAAGTCAGCGTGGTAAGGGTGCAGCTGGGACGTTTAAGAGGAAGACTTTGGAGGTCCCAGGTGCGCGGGTCTTGGCGGATCAACTGGAATGGAAACATGATGTCACTTTTTCACACCCTACATTTAAGATTGGGTTTATTCCCATTTTGAGGAGACCCTCACCCTCCTCAAAATTATTTTGCTTAATCTTTGCAACAACCTGTGGAGCTGGATCTATTACTGACACCAACTTAGAGATGAGGAAATATGTGATGAGACGGGTGAAATGGCCTGTCCTGGATCAGACAGAAAACCCCATATGCAGGATTGGTACCCACAGTTCTAAGCTGGTTTCTTTGTTTGCTTGTCTATCTGTTTGTTAGTCTGTTTGTTTAAAGATTGATTTTTTTTTTTTTTTTTTAGGACGCCTGGGTGGCTCAGATGATTAAGCATCTGTCTTGGGCTCAGGTCATGATCTCCTACTGGTCCTGGGATGGAGCCCCTCATCAGGCTCCCAGCTCAGCAGAGAGTCTTTTTCTCCCTCTGCTGCTCCCCCTGCTCATGTTCTCTCTCTCTCCTTCTCTGTGTATTTCTCTGTTTCAAGTGGATAAATAAAATATTTTTTAAACAAAGAAAAAATAAAGATTTATTTATTTTAGAAAGAGAGAGACTGCATAAGTCAGGGAGAGATGAGCCCACTGAGCACTGGACTGTACACAGGGCTCGATTCCAGGACTGGTGAGATCATGACCTGAGCCAAAATCAAGAGTCAGAGGCTCAACCACTGAGCCAGCCAGGTGCCTCCTAAGCTGGTTTTGAAGGCAAAAGTAGAGGAGGGCATTCCTGCAGCGCTGGGAGAGGGCCGGGAGCATTGGCTGCAGTTCTGCTCAGGGACAAGACGTAGGAAAAGAATGAGGCACGCGTACCTGATTCCCACTCTCCCCAAGCACATCAGGCCCTTGTTGTGCAGGAGAACGCAGCGCAGACCCAGCAGAGTGACTCTGCACAGACCCATCACATGCCCTCCATACCCCGGCTGCGGCTCCATGCTGCGACAGCTCTCGTGACAGCCTGGACCAGGGGCCTTTTTCTGCAAACAGATGACATCATTACCTTGAGCGAGAGACACTGCATTGTGAGCGTGACAGTTTCATGACCTGTAGATCCCCACAACTGGAACCATCTGGACTTTTAAAAGCTCAGTAATGCAGCCTTATAAACAAGCCGCTGCACAAGTCTCACCATGTACCGAGATCTAGAATGCTTCTAGGGGTCTGCCATGTGGGAGGCAGCCAGGTCTGATAAGGACGCAGGCTCAGAAAGCTTTTTAGGCAGGCTGACTTGCTGTGTGGTCCCAGGCAAATGTCTCCCCTTCTCTGGGCTTCACTTTTCCTCCTTCATGACCCTGCTTTACTCAAAGCATAGGGAGATTTGGAACTAGAGATGAGACAAGTGGTTTGGTTAAACCCCACCTCGAGCCCCTTCTCTCAAGATTCCAGGGCTGCCCACCAGCTTGCCATCCCCAGTTACGGAAATATCGGTTCCAAGGGGCTGGGACGTGATGTGTGTGTCCAGAGTGATGGGAATTCTCTCTGCAGAGCTCTGTCCTGGGGGCCTCAAGTGATCTATCTGCATGAAGGGACCCCAGGGCTGTAGCTGCAGAAATCCTGGTTCACACCAGGCACATCAATGAAATATTCTTAAAGACTAGGTCATCCCTCCATCACAGCACAGGCCTCCATGCCTCTAGTTCAGTTTTTCTGTACCCAACCTGCAAGAGAAAATGAACATACTGCTTTCAGGCTGAACTGCTAAGCTGTCTGTTTTCAAGCTGTCAGTGGGGAAGACAGAAAAAGTCTGGAGACATTTCCAAATGTGGCTTGTGGGGGATTTTGGAAGTTTTTGTCTGAGCCGCAGAACTCAATGTGGGGAGGAAGATGAAGGTGAATGGTGACAGCCAAGTTGGTATCATGTCACTCATGATATCCTGTGGCATTGCTACCCAGAGCCAGCATATTACAAAGAATGACATCAGGAAATTACTATCAATAATACAGCTGTGGCCTCTTGTGTGTCTTAATGTGTAAACTGGTGCACGTAGGGAAATTTTTCAGTCTATATTGAAAACTTAGAATGCACACACTCTTTGACCTAACTACTTCACCAATAGGGATTTATCCTAAGGCAAAACCTGGACAAGTGCAAATATATATTTTTATTATAGGGTGTTATAACAGTGAAAGTTTGAAAAGAAACTAAATGTCTGACCAGTGAGACTGATGGAGTAAACTGTGCTTTTGTCCTGCAGTGGAATATAGGCAGCCATTTTTTATTTGTTTGTTTGTTCTTCTATGAGCCCGATGTCTTGACATCCTTTTCTAGGCATGGAAGTGACAAAGCTGTTTCTGATTTGAAAAGTGAAACAAAAGGATCTCAGGAAACTAGCCACCATTCACAGGACTGCTGACTTTTCTCCACCCCATGTTTTTCCCCTCCAAGTAGTCTCTTCCCTTTCAGTTTCCTGGACATCATCTTGCACAAATTTCCCAGATCTTCCTGTGGGTTCCAAACCCTCCTGGAAGTGAAGGCTTTGTTTTCTGAACTGCTCTCTCATGTTGTGTTTCATTGTCTGCCTGGTTTTAACATGAGCTACGCCCATGCCTTCTGTGCCTTCCTAAACTTAGCTAGACCCATGTCTGATATACCTTGGATCCCCAGGACATGGATGATTGTGAGGAAGGAATAAATTATCTGGGGTGTCTGGGTGGCTCGGTTGGTTAAGTGTCCAACACTTGATTTTGGCTCAGGTCATGATCTCAAGGTTGTGAGATCAAGCCCCTGTCTGAGATTCTCTTTCTCTCTCTCTCTCTCTCTCTCTCTCTGTCCTTGTGCCCCCCTTTGCATGTGTGCTCTCGCTCTCTCTCTCTCTCTCTCAAAAAATAAATAAATAATTAAATGATGCCTGGTAAATTCTATAATATGAGAGAGGAGTTGATGTGAGACACTGCAGCTAATTTCTGTACCAAATGCATTAGTCTCACTTGACGTTGCCTTGTACTTGCCCTGCATCCTCATGAAGGTCCACACCAGCTCCCATGTTTTGTGATGACTGTGATGAAGAATCTACATGTATTACAAATATACAGAACAACAACACTAAAGGGGGTAGGAGGAAAATGTGCCGATCTAAGTAACTTTGGAAATGTTCAGTCTCTAAGAATAAAGGCAAAAGGAACAGCACACAAACACTGTATTCTAGTTGGTAAAGTTGATGTCCGTGGGGTCCAGGGTAATGATTCTGAGACCACTGTATGTGTATTCTGGAATTGAAGAATTCTATAAATGGATGGTGTGTGGTGGGAGCCAGGCTTCCCATTGCTGGAGTATAAAATGTGCAAGAGGAGGCTGAATGATTCGTGGGGTAATGGATTAGACCTGGAGACATCAGTATGAACTCATGTGTAGTTTAATATATGTACCTCTTGGCACATATAGAAGTACTTATATCCACACTTATTTACATACACGGGTTAGTATAGTAGCCTACATTTCCTTGCTCTGTCCACTGAATAGGCCTAGAAGCAATAATACCCCAAGAGCAACAAGAATATTTAATGGCCATGTCTTGGATTGTAACACCATTCCCCCATAAAAAGAACCAGGGATCCCTGGAAAAAATAGCCGACTCAGTGACCAGAACCATAAACGCGCAAGATGAGCCTGGAGCATCTTCTACTATCAAATTGTAAGAATGCTCCAAAAAAAAAAAAAAAAAATTGATTAGAGTTTATCAAAGGAACATAGAAGCCAACTGAAAAGCTCCCAGTGGCCCAAGCTGGAACAATTTGAGCAAGAAAAATAAAGAATTATTGGATTATAACTCATTGTATAAAACAAACAGCCATGAGTCCATACTCATATAACCAAATGATTAAGTAACTTAATAAATGAGAAGAAAAGACAAATATCCCATGCAGAAGAATTACAAATAATTAATGTAAGTATTCTGCCCTCGAAGAGGGTCTATGCATGGACTTCCCTCCAAAGTGCTCAGTGTGGCAAGGGGGCAAAAGTGTACCTTGACAGTGGAGAAACCTGACAGACATTACCTCACCAGATAGATCATCAAGGCCATTATCAGGGGTCCTATGTCATGTTAATATTACATACCATTGATATGATGTGATGAAAATTGCATTTTATCTCTCTGGTTTTCCTCCCAAAAAACTATAACCCCAATCAATTCATTCAAAACAAAACAAAACAACAACAAAAAAAAACAAAAAAACAAGGGCACCTGAGTGGCTCAGTCAGTTACGCATCTGCCTTCAGCTCAGGTCACCATCTCAGGGGCCTGAGATCCGGCCACATTCAGGCTTTTTATTCAAAGGGAACTTGTTTCTTCCCCCTCCTTCTGCCTTTCCCTCCCCCACCCCAGTTCATGCTCTCTCTTGCTCACTCACTCTTTCTCTCTCAAATAAATAGAATCTTAAAAAAAAAAAAAAATCAGACAGGACACTTGCCCGGCTCAGTTGGAAAAGCATGCAATTCTTGACCTTGGGTTTGTGAGTTCAAGCCCCATGTTGGGGGTAGAGATTACATAAATAAATAAACAAGAAAATAAATAAAAAATAAAAACTTTAAAATAAATTATTTGGTACTAATAGAGACATTCTACAAAATACCTAAGCAGTACGCCTCAAAATTCTCAAGGTCATCAAAAATGAGTAAAGTCGGGGCACTTGGGTGGCTCAGTGGGTTAAAGCCTCTGCCTTCGGCTCAGGTCATGATCCCAGAGTCCTGGGATCGAGCCCTGTATCAGGCTTTCTGCTCAGCGGGAAGCCTGCTTCCCCGCCTCTCTGCCTACTTGTGATCTCCTTTTGTCAAATAAACAAATAAATAAATCTTAAAAAAAAAAAGAAAAAGATTATTTATTATAATAAATAAATAAATCTTTAAAAAAAAAAAGAAAAAGATATTATTTATTTATTTAACACACTGGCTTTAACCCACTGAGCCACCCAGGCACCCCAACAAATAAAATCTTTAAAAAAAAAAAAATGAGGAAAGTCTGTGAAACCTAAAGACACATGGCAAATATACATAATGTGTTATCTTGGGTGGGATTCTGAATTCAAAAAGGAATGTTAGGTGACAAGTAAGGAAATTTGAATATAATATGAACTCTAGTTAATACTTGTGTATCAAAAGCATCTCAAATGTAAGTAAGATGTAAGTAAGATGATACTAATATGCAAAACTGGGGATATATGGGAACTCTATACTGTCTTCTCCAATTTTCTGTCAGTCTGAAAATGTTCTAAAAAGTAAATCAATCTAAAAGTTCTAAAAATTACCAATTAGGCATAGATGAAGAATAGTATCTTGGGTTTTCTTTTTTATTTTTATTTTTTTTAAGATTTTGTTTATTCATTTAAGAGCGTGGGGGAGAGAAGGAGAGGGAGTGAGAGGAACCCAAGCATACTCCATGCTGAGCATGAAGCCTGACCTGGGGCTTGATGCCATGACCCTGAGATCAGGACTTGATCCAGAATCAAGAGTTGGATGCTCAACCACCTGAGCCATCCAGGCACCTCTTGGGTTTTCTTTAGTTAACTTTCTTTGTTTCCTATTGCAGTGAAGCCTTCGCATGAATGTGCTGGCTACTTCTATTTCTTCTTCTGTGGATTGCTGATGGTCATGTGACACCAGGATTTTAGGGGTATTTGTTATGTGGCATTGTTATAACCATAGCTAGTGAATACATCTCACTGAATTACTACAGCCCTATGAAGTATTATTTGTCTGCTTTCCATTATCCAAATATCTACTTGACAGATGAAGAAATGGAGACTCAGAGGGGCTAAATAATTTACCCAAATTCAGACTCAGTGTCATAACTGAGCTTTGGACTAGCATCTGTCTAATTCCAGAATTTCCTAACTACCACCCTGTACTCTGAAGTACCAAGTGTGGTGATAGCAGGTGGGGGAGAGGGAATCCTGACACTAGCAGGGTGTCAGGGATGACCTTTGAATTCTCTGCTTGAATGTGGGGTTGACAGTACTCCAAAGAGGGACACCATGCAGTCTAACTAGAAATGATATAGGAAATCCTTGGGGTGCCTGCTGGCTCAGTCAGTGGAGCATGTGACTCTTGATATTGGGATTGTGGGTTCGAGCCCACATTAGGTATAGAGATTACTTTAAAATTAAAAAAAAAATTTTTAAGGAAATTCTTGAATGGCTACAATTAGAAACAGCTCGTGAGGGCACCAAACTTCTTGTCCCAAGCAGAAGGACTAGAATAGGTCATTCCAATTCTGCTGAGAATGGCCAAATTGGCCTTCTGGAGATGTGCCTGGAAGAAATTTAATTGTCAGGTACTAAAAGGCAGCACAATCCCATGTCCTACATATCATAATTTCATGCCAAGGCTGAAAACTAAAGTCAGGAAGGAGAACCTCCTCTCCTCCGAATGATTAACCAGGGTCCAAGCTGTGGGGACCCACTCACTCCCTAGCCCCTGCCTCCTGGGGCTTGACTTCAAGGAGCTGAGCTGGAATCTGAAAACTCGGGCTCAAGGAACCAGGTTTGACTTCTGGCTTAGCTGATTATCCTGTGCAACCACATGCATGTCAACTCACCACTCTGGTCCTTGGCTTGTTCTTTAGAAAATTAGAACCATATTCAGCTCAGGTCGTGATCTCAGGGTCCTGAGATCAAGCCCCATCAGGCTCTGTTCCCTCTCCCTCTCTTTCTGCCCCTCCTGTTCACGCTCTTTCTCTTTTTAAAATAAAGATATCTTTTAAGAAAAAAAAGAAAGAAAATTGGAACCATAGTCTTTATCCTCCTGACCTCACAGAATTTTCCAGTGGACAAACCATAGTACTGATGGCCAATGGTTACTGCACACTCTCCACACGCCAAAATTTTTCATGCATCAACTCTCTGAACACTCCCAGCAATCTGAATGGGCATGTGCTCATGCTATCCTCATTTTATAAGTGGAAAAATGGATCCAGAGGCAAAAACAGACATGTCGCGTGTCTGAGGTCATCCAGCCTGCGAAGATTAAGTCAGAATTTCCAGCCTGTCTTGTTCACCAAAGAGTATGTCACTCACCATATTCCCATACGATACTAGATGGAAAAAACACGTGAGTGACTTGGGGGCCCTGAAGAAGAAACTGGGGCAGGCTGGGGAAGCTGGACAGGGTGGGCACAGCTAGAGACTGGAGCTTGGTCCTTATTGCTAGTGGGTATGCAAGCAGGAGGTTTCGAAAAGCAAGGTGCAGAGAGAAACCAGCCTGAGTGAACAATGCTGGCAGAGAGGACAGCAGTTGCCAAAAGTAAAATGCAAATCTGGTGAAGACAGAGAAACCAGAAGGGGAGTTTAAAAAGCTTTGCTCACCCCAACCTCCCACCGCCCCCCGCCACTTCAGGGGGTGGGAGGTCGGGGTACCAGGTGGTGGGTATTATAGAGGACACGGATTGCATGGTGCACTGGGTGTGGTGAAAAAATAATGAATACTGTTATACTGAAAATAAATAAAAAATAAATTTAAAAAAAAAAAAAAAGCTTTGCTCACAGATGTGCTCTCTAATCTCCATTTTCTGTCCTCCATTAGACCTACAGGAAAATTTTGGTCCTTGTCAGGTCCAGGTGGGCTTTGGGATTTGACAGCCAGAGACTGGCCACAGAGTGGCCAAGGAGCTCTGCCCTGAGCTCCTTGCCATGAGCCTGCCTGAGACCCAAGACAGTCCCAGGGAGTCCCCTGGCTGCAGCTTCCAGGAGCTCCGGCTCTGGGTCCATCAAGAACAACAGCTTCTTAAGGGACTTAGTTGTGTAGGTGTCCCATCCTAGCTGGGTCCTGGCTGAGGCGTCTTCTTGAATAGATGCGAGTGAGCAGCAGAGTCATTCTTCTCTTTCCCTTCCTTGCTACCGCTTTCTTTGTCTTTCCTTTTTTTCTCTTTCTCTCATTTACTTCCTTTCTTCTCTCTTGCCTCCTGTCCTCCCTTCCGGCTCATCCTGCCCTCCCTCCTGCTTCCAGTATTGGTCCTTTGGCCTCGGTATGCAAGATACTGTGCACGGCCCCGCATGCAGGAGCAAATGGCAGAGACATCTTTTCTTCTCTCTTCTGTTTATCACGTGCCCTCCACCAGGCAGTGAGTTTGGGACCCAGTCACAAATCTATAGATGGGTATATTGATGCTGATATATAGAGCTAGAGATATATGTGCATATATAGGTACAGGTACAAATAGAGATACAGGAATGTAGGTATAGTTATAGATACGAACATCGATATCAGAGCCCCTGCTCTTCAAAGATCTAGATCCTTCCATCAGCAGCTAACCCAATGATCAGAATACTATCCCTCCAGATTCAGTTCTCCTGGACAGCCAGGTCCTTGTGAACTTTTTTTCCCCCATGATCTCCTCTGGTAAAATACAGATTATCCACCTTCCATTCCTGGAGTATTTTGTTTGTTTGTTTGGTTGGTTGGTTGTTTGGTTATTGTTGTTGTTTTAAGATGTATTTATTTTATTTTAAAGGTTTTATTTATTTATTTATTTATTTATTTATTTATTTATTTGACAGACGGGGATCACAAGCAGGCAGAGAGGCAGGCAGAGAGAGGAAGGAAAGCAGTCTCCCTGCTGAGCAGAGAGCCCAATGCATCCCAGGACTCTGGGACCATGACCTGAGCCAAAGGCAGAGGCTTTAACCCACTGAGCTACCCAGGCACCACAGATGTATTTATTTTAAAGAGAGAGAGCACAGGCGCATGAGCAGGAGGGGCAGAGGGAAATGGAGGGAGAATCTCAAGCAGATGCCACACTGACCAGGCAGCCAGGCTATCCTTATTTTAGAAGTGGAAAAATGGATCCAGAGGCAAAAACAGACTGACCCTGAGATCACAGACTCCATCTGCTGACCCTGAGATCACAGACTCAAGCTGAAACCAAGAGTCAGATGCTTAGCTCACTGCACCACCCAGGCGCCCCTCCTGGGGTTATTTTCTAAGCATTTCTTCGGTGTTCTGTTCAATTCAACCTTCTTCCTTATCACTTTAATGGCTCCCTGATGTGTCCCTAAGTAACCTCATTGACATAACTGGCTCCATATTGTTGAACATTAGGTCTTTTCTAGTTTTTGCATCCTTGTGGGTGAAAGTTTCAGTTTTTTCCAGTCAGCCCTATCTGCGGCTCCTGGGTCCAGTATAAGTGGGGGCAGTGGGAGGCAAGAGGTAGATGTTTTGCATGGATTAATAGTTTGCTTCCTGCCCTCCCCTCTTCCCCAGAGCAGCTGTGAGTATACAGCAAGCACTTTGTAAATGATGCTTGAGGATGCCTCCCTGCCTCTCTCTATTTCCGCACCTGGCACACTGCCTTAAAGGACTCTCCATTGAATCCTCCTGTCTCCCGCCTCACCGTGACCCTCCATAGCCTTTTTACTTCTGTGTCCCCAGTGCCGGGCACCAGGAAGCCCCTCAGACATGGAAGGCAAAGAAACAAAGAAAGGAGGAGGAAGCCTGAGAAAGCTTACTTACTCTGGCCACCCCTCATTAACAGGGCCTGGGACTGCCGTGGGACATTCATGATGGAAGACGTTGACACTATGTAATTTATTAGCCTGAACTGTACAAATGATACCTTCCCCCAGGATGCCTACGACGAGAAGCTGCTTTTCATGAGTTTATCCTGGGGACTCGAATGAATAAGCAGAGAAACAAAAACCTCATGAATTTTTTAAAGAGCTTATTGGAATCAAGAGAAAACCCAGCATTCTGATACAGAAGTAGATGACAGATCGGGGTTTGTAGCTTCTCTTTACCCTCTGAAGTCTTTTTTAATCTTCTTGCTTGCTAGCGTTAAGCCGTGTTTTTTCCCTGAATTTCCCTCCGCTTTGGATTGTCAGGAGAACTGTATCCACCCTTGGGACTCCCACCTGCGTCGCCCACTACACTGGGCAAGGGAGGGGGGAGGGCAGCGTGCCCAGTCCCTGGTGAAGGTGGGTCTTGGAGCCCCAGACATGCAGGACCCCATCCTCTGCCTGAACCTGCTGGGGGTGAGATTAGAGGTGTGGAATTGCCACATTGAGACCTTTGGTGTCCTCTTTTAAAAAGCTTCTTGGCTATGAGCAAGACCTGAGTTTATCATCCCCCAAATGTCAGCCTTGCCGAAAGTTAAGCAGTTTACAAGGTCTTACTGAGAAATTCCATGTACTAGAAGCTAACAGAAGGTCAGCATTTTCTATTTCGGTTTTTTTTTTTTTTTCTTCCTGCTGCCCAGGGTCTAGGTAATGCTCCATTCAGCATTTTGAAGATGTTCCTACAAATTCTGGCAAGGTAGCTGTGCGCTTCATGGGATTTATCCTCCCCAAAGCCTATGAAATGAAGTTTGTTATTATATCCATTTTATAAATAAGGAAATTGAGGCTGAACAGAGAGGGGTTCCTTGCCCAAAGTCACACATGGCAGGTCATGGAGCTGGGTTCTGGACAGGTGTCTGTCTGAATCCAAAGCCTATGCTTTGATGCCCTATGATGTCGTCCTCCACTTTGCAAGCCAAGAATGCCCCCTCCCCTGCCCCTCTGCAGAGTTCTTCCTCCCGGTGACTCTGCAAATGATGCTAACATCCTGAGATCCAAGTTAAAGAACTGCAACCTTAAATAGGTACAGTGGACATTCCATCTCTGACTTCCTCTAATTTCCTGGGGCCAAGGTCAGCAAACTGCAACCATTGGTCCAAATCTGGCCTGCTGCCCCTTTATGTAAATAAAGTTTTATTAGCATACAGCCATGCACATTCATTTACACATGGTCTGTGGCTGCTTTCATGCTACCAAAGCACAGAGGAGTAGAGGGACAGACACCGTATAGCCCACAAAGCCTGCAATATTTACTTTGGGCCCCTTAGAGAAAAAGTTTTCTGACTCCTAGGAGGTGGAAAAATCAACATCTATTGCCCCCAGAACCTAGTGTAATAAATGATAAAACACCAGCCATGGAAGTCGACTGTATTTTTGGAAGGCTAACTATGAGCCAACCGTTCTGCTAGCTGCTTTTGGTGGATGATTTCCTGGAATCCTCCAATAATACCATCAGGCAGATCCTCAGAGAGGTAAGCAACAGCTCGTGTCCCAGTCAGGGTCTGAACTTGACCCTGCAGCTGATGAGAAGTTTGTAAATTGAAAAGTGCTCTCTGGTAGTAAAGGCATCATTTCCGAACAGATCGTCTACCTAGTGTCCCCATCATGCTCTGTGTTCAGATGGAAAATGATTATAATCAGCAAGAGACAGACTCCATCCTTGGGAAACTCGTGAGCTTTTGGGAAAGACAGAACTTCCTCTAGATCAGCTGGCGAGATGAACAGTCCTGGAAGACACAGAGGTCACAGGAGGAAGAGGCATCCCATAAGGTGACCTTTGATTGAGGTCTTTCATGATGAACAGAAGTGTGATCATTGAGATGGGAGAGAGAGAAGGGCACCCCAGGAATTAGGGAAACGAAGCCCTGGATCGAAACAATTGCAGGTGCCTGAGTCTAGGGTGAGTGAGGGGCAGAAGGAAGCCAAGGGTTTTACCACCCCATTTCTATATGCTATGTAGTAGGTGCTCAATAAATGCTTCCAAGAATCAAATGTCAACCCTAGCAGTAGGGAATAAGCCTGCTCTCATCTGTTCTTGCAGAACCACAGATAGCAAATCTGGGACCACCAGGCTTCCAGAGCCTCAAGTCTGGGTTTGACTCCATTGTCTCTGGAGAGAGGCATTCCAGAAAATGCTCCTACTTTCCCACCTGCATTCAGATGATAGAACAGCAGTCTTTGTGCCCTAGAAAAATGACACTTGCATCATGTGCTTGGGTAGAAGATTGGGAGAAGCCCAGCCTTTGAGGCCATCAGATTCCAGCTCTGTAGGTCTCTGGTTGTGTGACCTGGGGCCAGTTCCCTAATTCCTCAGAGCTTCAGTTTCTCACCTATAACACGCAACTCATTCCTGTGTCATGGGGCTGTTAGGAGAGCAAGTAGAAGCTGCCACGTAGTAAGTGCCCTCTATTTATTATTAGCTATTATTTTTATTATGATTAATGATCAAAGTTATGTATTAGTCTTTGCTGCCATCAGGCCAACAATCTATAGGATTCATAAGAGTGTTTATCTCCTTTTTTTCTCAGTTTCACAGATCAGTTGGGGATGGCTTTTTGGGTTGGGTTTAGCCTGCTCCCCTTGTCTTTCATTCTGGGACAAGTAGCCACCTAAGACCTAAGACATGCTCTTCTAAAGGTGGGCAAAGAAATTTCAAGAGGGGTGAGTGAAAATTTGGACACTGCCCAAGGCTTGAACTCAGGACTGATCCACAGTTGCTTCAAGATATCCCATCGGCCCAAGCAAGGCGTACGGTCCAGCCCAATAGCAATGGGGTTCACTCCAGCCACAGAGCACTATAGTGAGGGTGGGGTGGAGAACTGGATCCGTACCATGGCTGCCAAAAGTCACAGCAAGGCTGTGGGCCAGATGATTCCATCACCTACCCCACATTGCCTTCTGTGTTTCTCAGCGGTGAGCAACCCCCTTCCCATGGTGGTCTCCAATCCAGGGGCTCTTAGGGATTGGGAAGCATCCATAGGGACGCTGTATGTTTCCTATTGGTGGGGTTCTGACAGGTAGCCCCTAGTCTAGTCTGAATTTCCAGACAAAGCCTAACTGACTGCTGGAATGGGAAGGCAGCCACCTTCGTACCCGCACTGTGGGCCCAGGGTGGGAGAAAATATCAAGACAGCCCCCATGTTGGATAATGACCACCAGATTTCCAATACTCAGTGCCCAACACTGCCCATTCGGTTTCCTTTTGCTATAAATGTTGGTTGGTTCACTGCCGAAGACAGGGTGGTGGTTGTTAGCCATACTGGTAAACGAGGCTTCCAAAATCCTCTCAGTCCTAGGAACTGTTCACTGAAAACAACAACAACACCGATGACAAAATCAAAACGGACAAGAGAGTCCTGTGGTATCCACCCTCGCCCAAGGGAGCCAGGTGGGAAGCCAATGAGTATTTTTGGACGTAGACAACAGTGGGCCTGGCCAGGATCCACTCATTTCTTCAGTAGCGCCTCCCAGAGAGTTCAAATTGTTTCCTAATTTGTTCCAGATACACCATCTTTCATGGCTTCATTTGGGCATTGAGGTCATCAAGAGAGGATTGACTTGGGTGACGCCAAGCAGGGAGAGGAAAGAAATTCTTCCTTTGTGCACGGGCTCACGCATTCACGCATTGGTTGCTGAGTGTCTGCAGGGTCCTGGGCTGGGGATTCACAGCTGAAGAAGCAGAAGTTCCATGTGCTGGCCATTTAGTGGGGCAGATCCTCATTCACTGTATCTTTTCAGGGTGAATCATGGGCTTCCCCCTCAATCCCTGTGCTGCAGAGGATGGGTTTAATCTAATCACAGTGATGGGACCCTTTTGCGGGTCATTGGCTTGGGCGTTGGCATGTGACCCAGTTCTGCCCAGTAAGAACTGAAGGAAAGTCTAAGCTGGCTTAGAGCAACTTTCCCCCGTGACTAAGAAGGTCCTAGAGGAAGGGAGCTCTCTTTCATCGCTTGCTGTATGTGCAGATCGGATACCTGCAGGGTTTTTTTATTTTGTGTGGGCTTTTGAGTTTTGGGTTTTTGGTGGGCTTTTTTTGTTGTTGTTTTGTTTTGTTGTTGTTATTGTCGTTGTTTGGAGAGTGAGAGTCAGGGAGGGGCCGAGGGAGAGGAAGGGAGAGAATCCCAAGAAGGCTCCACGCCCAGCTCCCAGCACACGCAGGGCTCCATCTCACAACCCTGAGATCCTGACCTGAGCCAAAGATCAGGAGTCCCACCTTAACTGCGGGAGCCACATAGGGTCCTGGACAGCTGCGATTTTATAATTATCTTGCTACGGGCCAGAAGGTAAGAGACGAAACTGTAACTCTGACCGTGGCAGAGGGGCAAGATGAGAAGAACTCTGTCCTCACGGCTGTCACTGAGCTAAGTCAATAACTGCAAAGTCCCCCCTTGGACTTCCTGTTCTGGAGGATAGTAGATTTCCCCAGTACACCTTCGCCAGGACAGGTGAGGGTGTCTGTGGTCTGTATCCCCAAGCATCCTACTCGATGCAGCAGTGTTATTGTAGAACCTCAATTTATTCCTAAAGAAGCAGGCACAGGAGAAGCCGGTTAACACCTCAGCGGAGGAACATCCGAATTAGATTATGAACCCGGGACTCTGCCTCCAGCCTGCCTAGGTGACAGATAGCCTGCCTCTGAGAATGAGCAGTTGGCAAATGATAGATAATGAACATCCAGTGGTGGTGGATGGAGGGCAGTGCTAGATGCTGCGCCATAGGGAGCTTACACCAAAAGTAAGAGAAAACAGTGAAGATCCTTTAAGAAGAGCACAACCTGATGGGTGGGGGCGGGGCCACACATGCTTTGGTGGTGCTTGGCTCCAGCCCCTCTCCTATTCCCCACACTCTCCACACCCAGCAAGTGTTTTACCTGGGCCCCTTTGGTACAGTGGAAAGTGCTCCCTCTTTTTTTTTTTTTTTTTTTTGTCAGAGAGAGTGAGCACAGGGAGACAGAGTGGCAGGCAGAGGCAGAGGGAGAAGCAGGCTCTGCTGAGCAAGGAACCTGATGTGGGACTCGATCCCCAGATGCTGGGATCATGACCAGAGCCAAAGGCAGCTGCTAAACTAACTGGGCCACCCAGGCGTCCCAAGTGCTCCCAATTTAAAATTCAGGTTAGACATGGGTTCGAATCCCATCTCTGCTACTCCCTAGGAATGTGACATTGGGAATGTGCTATCACCTCTGAGTCTCTTGCCCTGTGGTTGTTCCGAGGGGTAGACAGTTGGATGTATGTTGTTGGACACTTAGAAGATGCTCAGTGAATGAAAGCTCTGAGGATGATTATGGAGGGATTATTAAGTGCTTCGAGAATCAAGTAGCAGAAAGAGGGCTGTTCTGATGGCAGGAAGACCCAGGTCCTAGTGCCAGTTTTGTCATGATGAGCTGTGTGACCTTGAGCCGTTCCTACCCTCTCTGGTCCATGTAGTTTTTCCCATATTTGAAATGATGCAGTTCCAGGGCACCTGGGTGGCTCAGTGGGTTAAGCCTCTGCTTTCAGCTTAGGTCATGATCTCAGGGTCCTGGGATCAAGCCCTGCATGGGGCTCTGTGCTCTGCGGGGAGCCTGCTCCCTCCTCTCTCTCTGCCTGCTTCTCTGCCAATTTGTGATCTCTGTGAAATAAATAAATTAAATATTTTTTAAAAAAATAATGGGGTTCAGCTTGACCAATCATTTTCAAACTCTGCTCCAAGGAGCTCTGGAGATTCACTGACTCTATAATGAGGAAGGAGCCCAGGAATGGGAAGCCCACCACCACCCCACCCCAGCTTCAAGCACAGCAGTTCTCTTCTTATTTCTTTCATGGGGCTGGGTTTTCTGTGTGATGCTCTTTGAAGAGAAGCTTCTGCTGCTTTAATTAAAAAGAAAAAAAAAAGCCCCAAAGAACTCTAGATTAGATCACGAAGTTCCTTCCATTTATTCAGTGGTTGACAGCATGAGCTTTGGAGTTCAGCCCACCAGATTTGAATGATGACTCTGACATTAACTACCTTCGTTAACTTGGGGAAGCTGATATTTCCAAAGCCCATTTCTGATCATCCACCAGCCATTCATGAGAGTTTCCTTTCCCGCATCTTTGCCAGCAGGAGGTGTTCTAGCTCTTTAACATTTTTGCCAGTTTAGTGGGCACAAAGTGGTATTTCATTGTTACTTCAATTTGCATTCCCCTCTTCTCTAGAGAATTTTTTCCAGCAATTTATTTATTTTAGAGAGAGTAAGATAGCGAGAGAGAGAAGGTGCAAGAGTGGGGGAGCAGCAGAGAGAGAGAATCTCAAGCTGACTCGTCACTGAATGTGGAGCTCAAACCCGGGCTGGCACCCAGCTGGACATGGGGATCCCCCAACCCATGAGATATGATGTGAGCTGAAATCACGAGTCAGACACTTAACCGACTAAGCCACCTGGGTGCCCCTAACCTCTAGAGAATTTAAGCATCTTTTCCTATATTTGTTTTTTGGCCACTGAGATTTGTTCTATGAATTCTTATCCTTTGCTCATTTTTCTTTCTTTTTCTTTAAGATTTAATTTATTGGACAGAGAGAGAGATCACAAATAGGAAGAGAGGCAGGCAGAGAGAGAGAGGCAGGCAGAGAGAGGCAGGCTCCCCGCTGAGCAGAGAGCCCAATTCGGGGCTTGATCCCAGGACCCTGAGATCATGACCTGAGCCAAAGGCAGAGGCTTAACCCACTGAGCCACCCAGGTGCCTCACCTTTGCTCATTTTTGTATTGGGTCCTTTGTCACTTGTTAATTAGTGAGAGCTCTTTACTATAGTATGGACATTACCCTTATAGTATGGACCTTATTTCTTACTTGCATTATAGCATTTTTGTAGAATTATCTTTTGGATTTTTTTTTAAGCCTATGATAATGATTCCCACTGCACTATCTTGTGAGGATTAAAGCATGAGCAGAATTCCTGATACGTAGTTCAATAAATTATTTCTATTATTTTCAAGCTTTGGTATGGGTACAGGATTCTGGAGTTGTCGAAATGTGTGTGTGCTAAAATCCCACTGGCCAGAGGAGGCCACATGGTTGAGCTGAGTCAGCAAGGTGAAGCACTGTGGTCCTATGGTCAAGGACGCAGGATCAGGGAGGGGTGAATTGGGTCCACCCTTGGAATCTGCCACAATGGTCTGGCGCAGAGATCAAGATCATAGGTTGTGCAAACAGAAAGGCCTGAATTCTGGTGCCTCTCACCGCTGGGGCTTTCGCACCTCCCCCATTGCCCCCTAGGTGCCTATACCAAAGCTGTTTTCCCACAAGCCTTTGTTCTCAGCTGGCTGCCACGGCCAGATATCTTTTTTTTTCAACATTGCCTTCCAGCTGCTAATACCCTCTCTGTCTTTCAAGGTTTTTGCATTAAAAGATCCTCTTGCCTCTTCTGAGTACAAGGAAACACATGCTCAGTGCACAATGATCAAGCAAGACGGATATCCGGAATCCAGCTCTACAATTCCACTCGGAGGGGAGACTGCCCACTGTTAACCTATTCTTCCAGACTTCTTTCTGTGTCCATTTGACAGCTCTTCTCTCATCAAATAGAGGCCCCTTCTTTACACAATGCACCCTTTGCACTTAACAACAGTGAGTGCTCTTCTGCAAAGACTGTCGTCAGTGGCAAGGGCTTCAGAATCATCTAGACAAGAGGATTATCAAAATGGAGATTCCCACACCTCATTCAGAAAGAGTCCATTTTAAGAGGCCTGAAGGAAGGAACCTAATTGTAGATGCACAATACAGGTGACCCTTGAACAATGAAGGGTTTGGGGCACTCCGCACAGTCAAAAACCCACATATAACTTTTAAATTTTTTTTTTTAAGATTTTATTTATTTATTTGACAGACAGAGATCACAAGTAGGCAGAGAGGCAGGCAGAGAGAGAGAGAGAGAGAGGAGGAAGCAGGCTCCCTGCGAAGCAGAGAGCCCCATATGGGGCTTGATCCTGGGATCCTGGGATTACCTGAGCCAAAGGCAGATGCTTTAACCCACTGAGCCACCCAGGCGCCCCAAAAACCCACATATAACTTGACTCCACCTGAACATAAATGCTGATAGCCTGCTGTTGACCCCAAGCTTTCCTGATAACACAGTCAACTGATGCCAATATTGTACATTGTATGTGTTGTATATTGTATTCTTACAATAACATGAGTTAGAAAAAAGGAATAGGGTCTTCTTGCCTGGTGTCAGTTTTGAGGTGGGGGTGAGGATGGGGGGCATGGTCCTTGAAAGGAAGGATTAATGGGGATGTTCCAGGCATTGTGACAAGCAGGAAGGGAGACAACAACTTGGTCAAAGTCCTCTCCCCTCCCCCAGGCCTCTCCCCAGAGAGAGGATCTTACACTGGCTTTAAGCCAATTTCTTTAGTATCTGCCCAGGTATGGCTCCCTAAGTAAGCAAGTAACCATAAACGGGAGTTCTGATATTTCCCAGCTCTGTGTCCTTGGCCCACCTCTCCGAGCCTCAGTCGGCTCATCTGTAACATGGGAATCATAGTGTCCATGTGGCAGGGGTGTTTAAGGGAAGCAATGACTGCACACAGATACACTCACTCCAGGCCTGGGCTCACAGTAGGTCTTCCAGAAACAGAGCAACCCCCGCCACCAGGAGATGAGCAGAGCAGGGAGGGACCCACTGGATGGCGCTGGGGAAAGCCAGAGCCCCTGAGGGGAGCAGCAGGCACACCAGGTGTCTTGACGAGTTAATTATGGGAAATTAGGGCAAGTCAGGTTTCTGCCTGCAGGAATCTCATGGTGAGGTCAGACGAAAGTGTGGGATTTTACTCATTCTCCAGGGGCTGGAGACAGATAGGCTCTTCCTGCTGGGACAAATGATAAGTAGGGGAACCAATCAAAATATGCAAATCCAGCTGAGGAAGAGGTTGGGGACACCTCCAGAGGGGGCCAAGGCCTTTTCAGGATGTTTGCTGGCTGGAGACTCTTACCCAGGTACAAACCTGAGCAGGGCCTTCTTAACTCCTGACCTCCATTCTCTACCCTCACATGCATCCTCTTGTTTCCCGACGCCGCTTTGCGGCTGCTGCCATTAAGGAGGGAACTCGGTTTCCCTGGAAGCCCCTGTACCTGGGCTGGCCCTGTCACTTGTCTTGGCCTACAGAATATGGTGGAGGTGTCCGCGGTGATCCCCAGCACAGGGGGTCAAGAAGACTAGAACATGCCTGCTCTCTGTTTTTGAAACTTTTTTTTAAATTTTTATTTATTTGACAGAGAGAGATCACAAGTAGGCAGACAGGCAGGCAGAGAGAGAGGGGGAAGCAGGCTCCCTGCTGAGCAGAAAGCCCAATGTGGGGCTAGATCCCAGGACCCTGGGATCATGACCTGAGCTGAAGGTAGAGGCTTTAACCCACTGAGCCACCCAGGCACCCCATCTGTTTTAGAATCTTGCCCAGCATCCCTACTGAGCCCTAGCCCAAGCTAGTCTGCTAGAGGATGAGAGACGTCCCCCTCCCCAGAGGGCCCCAAATATGAGAAACTTCAGCCCAGTCCAGAGAACATAGCCCCCTACTCGACCCCAGTGGTACTCAGAGCCATCAGTGGGCCCAGCCAAGCCCAGAAGAACCTCCAGCTGACCTGGAGACAGTGAGCAAAAGAAGCACTTCTTATTTTAAGCTGGGAGCCTGGGGGTGGTCTGTTAGGCAGCAACAGCTCACCAATACAGCATATGTGTGATGGTAGTTATATAAGAATAATAAGATGGTAGCGAGAGCCATCCTGTACCACATTTCAAGGACTGTGCAGGTCATTATCTCTATCTGCTTCTGTCTCTATATCTGTGTCTGTATTTAATTGTCACAGTGGCCCTTCTCATTTTACAGGGGAGGAAGCTGAGGCTTGCTTAAGGTTTATCCTCATTGTCTAGCATCACTACTTGCTTTCCTCGGAGAAGCCAAGATTGGAACTTAGCTCTATCAGACTCCAGAGTTTGCTTTGTACTGTCTCTGAAGGGTGCTGACTAATCTACAGAGGAGCTGTTCTCAGAGGAAAGCCAGAGGAAGGCAAGGCAGGCCCTCCATGATGTAGCAGCACCCCCGTCCCGATCTCCCCTTTTGATCCTTCTCTGAATACATCCGTGCCTTTGCCCAAGCCATTCCCTCTCCCCAGGGGGACCTCCCTTTCTTCCTCACCTAGAAAACTCTTATGCAACCTTCAAGACCCAGTTCCGTATCACCCCTATTGGTTCTTAGTAAAGCAATAAAGTAATAAAAAGTCCTTTTTTTGTTTTGTTTTTGTTTCCAAACAGGCACAACCCATAAGAAAATTTAATATCCCACACAAATGGAAGTCCAGAGGTGAGGGAGGAGGGTCCACATTTGGTTGAGGCCGCTGTGCAGTGTCCTCAAGAATCCCCACCCCTTCCATTTCTTTGCTTGGTAAGCTTCACCCATGGCAGGTGGCAAAGTAGCTGCTGTAGACCGGGCATTGCATCCAGACCCAACCGCATGAAGAAATCAGAGGGTTTTTTAATTTTAATGTGTGTCTCATTTTGACAGTCAAGGAAACCCCTCCCTGCAGCTTCCAGGCAGATCTCCCTCAAGTCTCCTTGTCCTGGAATGGGTACGTGTCTTCTCTGAGCTGGTCCCTGGCAGGAAGAGGACTACATCACTCTCATTGGCTTTGACACATCCAATCATCTCTAATGCAGCTGATGCAGGAGGGTCAGCCGCCATCCATGGCCCCCAGGAAGCTACCTCTGACTTTTGAGCCTGGAGCATGTTCTCAGAGCTTGTCAACCTTGCCCATTATAACACGGCATGGCCACTGGAACATGGCCTCCCTCCTGCACACCTCTATTCACTGGGCATCACAGTAGCAGCTTCATCCGTAAGGCTTCTCCTCCAACTTAGCTCTGTCATCCTCATCCATTATGCCCTGTGCCACCCCAACACCCCCCACACTTAGAATTACTTACCCACCATCCTTCATGGGACGTGAACTTCATGACAGCAGGTGTGGGTAAAACTGCCTCCCTTCCTGCCTTATTCCCAGCCCCTTGCAGAGCTTCAGGCCCATTGACATGCCCAGGAAATATCTGTCCGGCCTGTGCCTGACTTCCTAAGCCTTGCTTTGGATTAGTGCAGGAGAGGGAACCGCAAGAGAAATATTGCAACGTCACCTTCAAGGGTGCCTTTATGCAGACTATCCCTGGGAAAGGCTTGAGGCTCAGCTGGGTGGCCACGAAGCTTCACTGGGCACTCAGGGCCATCATATGAATGGCTCTGGAATCCTAGACAACCACTGTGGGTGTTCATGGCCCACAAAAGGTCTGCACACATATTAGTCCTTTGATCCTCACAGAAACTCCCAGAGTCATGTGAGAACCTCACTGTGTAGACGACTCCTGGAGAGGTAAAAGGACACACAGAGGCTTGGCCGTTCATTGATAGGGCTGAGATGCACATACTGAGTCTGTGTTGATTTCAAACGGGTGCTCTCTCTGATTCATAAAAAACACCAGGAGGGCGTCCAGCTTCCAATTCTGGAACTCAGCTCTCCTTGAGTGATCTGTAACCGTTGATGACTGCCTATCCCAGATTTTGTAGTAGGGTTTTATTTTTGTTTTCCTCTCTCCCTTAGAATATTAAAGACCTTCTATTAAACATAGGGTGTTTTGTACTATTATCCAGCAAGTAGTCCCTCTCCCCTCCCTGGTCAGTGAAGAGAGTCCATTTCCTTATAGACGTGGGACTATAGATGTGGGACTTGGCCTAGATGTGGGACTTGGCCATGTGGATTGATGTGGCCACCAGAATGTGGGCAAAAGTGATGATATCTCCCACTTCTAGGCAGTTGTGTCAAAGAACAGCTGTTGTCTCCAGAGAATAGCATTTCCAGATAGGAGCTGATCCTTTACGAGGGGCCCAAATGAGAAGACACATGGAGCAGACCCAATAGGGACCCACCTCCCCTCCAGACATAAAAGTGAGAAGTGACTCTGTTGGAGCTCTCTTGAGATTTTTGGGCAGTGTTTGTCACATGGCTTCATCACAGCACAAGCTGACTAATGCAGACACGATGTTCCTGGATCATGCAAAGCATTTTCGGGCATGAGTTTATTCAGTCCTCCCAACAACTCATGAGTGGGGTACTATTAAATCCTCGCTGAGGTTTTGTGCCCTCTTGCCCAGCCCTGCTGCAACAGAACCTAGTACTCTGCCTGGCACCTTGGTAAAGCCAGAGTTCACATTTTTAGATGAGTTAATAAAGTGAACGTAGGAACCATGTGGCACTTTCCTGCTTTTGTGACCAACATCTGAGTAATCCTAATGAACTACTATGTGCCAGGCATTGTTGCTGTTTCTTTAAGTAAGAAATTATGTCAGTCGGGGTACCTGGCTGGCTTAGTCAGAAGAGCATAAAACTCGATCTCAGGAATCTGAGTTCGAGCCCCATGTTGGGGGGGGGGGGGGTAGAGATTATTAAAAGAAAAGAATGAATTCTAAATAAAATTATTTCAACAAATATTTATCAAACACCTACTTCATTCCAGACATTGTTCTAGGTGCTGGGAAGATAGCAGGGAACAAAAGAGACAAAACTCCCTCCCTCCTGGGGCTGAAATTCTACTGGGGGTGAGCTAGAACACAAACAGAATATGTAAATCTATACTACATATATGAAAAAATAAATCAGAGCCACGAAGGGCTGAAGAGTGGTGACAATAGAGTTGTGGTTTCTGACACGGTGGAGAGACCTCTTGGAGGAGGCAACATCTGAACGCAGACTCAGAAGAGATGACTGCGTGAGTCCTAAATGTCTGGGGGCACACTGACCAGTGGGAATAACAGTTATCACTCCCTTTTATGGATGACTAAATGGGCTTGGAAGGATTGGATTGATCGCCCGTTGTCAGATGGAGCTGGAACGTGGGCCAGTTTTCTGGCCTCAGGTAACCCACCCACAGTAAACGCACCCTAAGCTACTTTGTAGAGGGTCTTAACAGGGCTGGTCTTCGTGGGGCTGCTGTGACTTAGCTGTGGGGCTGGGAATCCCCATGCTGATCCCAGTGCCTCCACCCAGCGCCCTGAGCTCTATCTTCATCTGCATTTCTGCCGATGACAGCGGGGAAACCACTTTGGTCCCTAATGGATTCAGCACTCTCTGAACGCTCTGTCCTTTTAGCCACGGAAATGGGCTTTGTCTTGTCCAGGAGTCATCACTTGATGGAACAAGCGGACACTCCATCTCCCTAAGCCAAAGGTGATTTAAAAACATTGCGAGAGCCAGCCTTAGATGAGGCTTATGTAAACGGTCTCTTTAATTTGTTGGGGGTGGGCTGGGGGAATGGTCTCCCCAGGGCTCTGAGTTCCTGCTGTGGGCCGCTGGTAGGTCAGCATCCATCCCCACCTCCCCCACCCCTGCCCAGGCTCCTCTGGGGCTGGTGCCTATGAGCAAAGTTAACCTGGAGAGCAGAGGCAGGTCCTCCTGTCTCCCCATTGCCGGTGGGCAGAGGCAGAGCACAGGGCTCTAGGCCTTTTTTGGAGACGTTACTCCTGCTTCCTGTTTATATGTTCTCAAAGATTCCCTTCCCATCCTCCTTTATCTCCTCCTCTGTTTTCTCTTTTGGCCTGACCTGATCATCACCAAGCGTATGTGAGAGGAAAGGCTTTAGTCCGACTTCTGCTGTCCACAGAAGCCAGGAGCCATGTGTCTATGGGGCACTTGAAATGTGACAAGTCCACATTACTACAGGTCACAGTCCACAATGTGTAAGGGTAACATGGACGCTGGATTTTGCAGACTTGGTGTAAAAAAAAAAAGGTATAAAATATCTTAATAATTTATATTGTTTCCATGTAAAAATGCTAATATATTCAATAAGTTGGTTAAGTAAAATATTTAAAATATTACAGTATTTCACCTCGCATATATGGTCTGCATTTGTGGCTCTTACCGTATTTCTGGTAGAGAGCCTTAGCCTAGCACCTCTGCCTCATCCCCCCATATTAATTAATTAGTATTTTTTTCTCCCGAGGCGCCACCCAGGATCACCATACCAGGTCGACATTTTGGCAGTAAATAAGTCAAATGGAAAGGAGCTGATGTTCCGGGGCCCCTCACTCTGTGTCTAACTCAGTGCTGCATGATTGACTTAGATCACTGTTTTGCAACAGTGGTACCATCGACCTTTTGTTCTAGATGATCCATGCAGCTGGGGTGGGCGTGTGTGGAGGGAAGGGGTCCCTGTGTATTCTACAGCATTGAGCAGCACCGACACAATGACGGTATCACCCCCCAGTTCTAACAACTAAAAATGTCTCTAGATATCGTCAAAAGGTATTCCTCGGGAAAATTTCTCTGTGAGGTGTTGTTGTTATCGCACAGAGTGGTGAATTCTTCTGCAAAAGGGCACACAGCTAAGTAGGTGGTGTAGGTGGTGTTAGGACCCATATCTTTCTGACTCCGGAGACTCTGTAATCAGGTGCAGGGCCTCGTGCTCAACGTGTACGTGTAGACAAGTATAAATTCTGGTTCAGAACTGGGCTCTGCTTCAGAGCACGGTTGGTGTAGATGGATTGGTTATCTGGGGTACACACTTGTGAAAATTAATAAAGGGAAACCTCGCTACTTAGCGTGGGGGCCCGGAACAGGGAGATGTGTTGCTCACTGTTAATTACAGGAAGAACTGTCAACTACAGACCCCAACGGAAGTATGGTCAAGAGGTATCATCAATTACAGGCCCCAACAGGGGAGAGATGTACATCCATCGCCAAGGAGAAGTCAACGATTTCCACAAGTCTGCCCATGAGGACCCGTCATCACTCTGAACTGTTGCTTTTCTCTAAGGGATTTTTGTTCAAAGTGATGTCTTCCAACTTCCTCTCCACAGAATAACATTCCTCTCCTTTGTTTGTTGGACTTGCCTATGGTTTTGCCATAGTGTGTCCCACATTGTAATTCTCTACTCTTCTTGAGTAAACCCATTTTTGCTGGTAAAAGATCGACTTTTATTTTTAAGGTGGACATACCTTGAGGACCAGGAAACCTGACTCTGCACCCTCCTCTACCCCCATGGCCCAGGGTGGGCAAGACAACGGAGACCAGAGACCCTGCTCCCTAGAAGTCCCTGCCAACATTCTCACCTCCTCATCAGCCCATGGTTGAACAGGCAAACAGGCCTTAAGGCAAGTGGGTCTCTACCCTGGCAACAATTAGAACTACCTCAGCAGCTTTTAAACATGTCAGTGCCCAGGCCACACCTTGATTTATCAAATCAGGTTCTGGGGATGGAGTCTAGGCATCTCAATCTTCTCTGACAAGGCTGTCCACTGGTCTCCTGCTGGGCGACTTTCTCAGCTAAGTGCTCCCCTCTGGGTGGCCAGAGCCCAGCGTGGTGCTTAGCACATGGTCAATGCTCAGTACAGATTTCAGGGCAAATGAACTTCTGCTTGGCACAGGCTCCCTGAAGACAGAGCAGCGGAAGTGGAAAGAAACCCAAGCAGTGCATTCCAAGGCCATGGACTGAAGACATGGGAACTTGCCACCAGTCTGTTCGCCCACTCCGTCCTGGCACCTTCAGCAGCCTGGACAGCTAAGAGTCTGGCTCGTTAAAGAAAGAGACCCCTTAGCCTTAGCCCCTTTAGGACTCTCGAGGGCCGTCTATTTTGAGCATCCCCCAGAAGAGACGCTGAAGAAGGAGCAGATCCTTGGGAACAGCAGGAAGGGTGGGAGGGAAGGGAAGGGAAGGAAACCAACAAATAGGTGTTACTGAGCAAATGCGTGCCGTGGGCAGCCCCATGGCGGGGCGCTGGGGCAGACAGGGTATAATGTGGACAGAGTTATCCCACCCCAGGGACAAGCACCTGGGACATTTACCTACTTATTCTCATTTGCCAATTCTCTAGCACTTTGGCCCAGACACCCGGGTTGGCCTAAGAAGCTACTACCCGTGGGGTGCCTGGGTGACTCGTGGGTTAAAGCCTCTGCCTTCGGCTCAGGTCATGATCCCAGGGTCCTGCACTGGGCTCTCTGCTCAGCAGGGGGCCTGCTTCCCTTCCTCTCTCTGCCTGCCTGTCTGTCTACTTGTGATCTCTGTCTGTCAAATAAATTTTTAAAAATCTTAAAAAAAAAAAAAAAAAAAGAAGAAGAAGAAAAGAAGCTACTGCCAAGCAACACAGTGATGAGTGTCCGGGCATACAGGTAGGATGCTGACAGCAGCAGCCACAGCTAGGTCTGAGGGTCTGTTCCCCACACCATGAATGCAGTTCCGAGTAGAAAACAGGTCTGGTCTCCAGAAAAAGATCTCTGCTGTCCTACCCGTAGGTGGTTCCTCCAACACAGTACAAGAGTGAGGTCTGGAACCACACATCCTGGATTTACATCCCAACTCTCAGGCTCGCTGTCCACACTCTCACTGCCAAAGACCATTTAAACCCAGCAGAGGGAGAGCTCGGCACAGGCTGGGCCTGAGTGGAGGGCGTGGAGGTGGCCTGTTTATTCTTAGCAATGAGGTAGGAGAGGAAAAAGATGCCTTGGGCTGCCAGAGCTGCATAGCACCTTTCAAAGGGAGAAGCCAGACCACAGTCCTTCCTGGCTTGCCAAGTTTGGCTGGAAATTCTTTCCGCCCCAGGCAGTGGGGAATGCGGGGAATTCAGGGTGAGCCTGCCAGGGCCTTCCAGAGCCCCTTAAATAAAACTTCTTCACTCTGGTGTCTGAGCGGTGGTCAGACGTGATGTGGGCTGTTCAAAGAGCCGGGCCTGGCAGGCAGGACCCCTGAGGCTGGGCTCTTGGCCCGTCTGTAGTTTTCCTTCCCCTGTCTGAAAGCCTTGATTCACGCAGGAGCTGGCCCAAGGAGGGTAAGGGGAACTGAGAAGGTTAAATGTCCTCAGAGCCAAGGCAGGAGTAAGGACACCGCCACAGCCTTGTTGATGCTCCAGCCTCAGAATGTTCAGAGAGAGCTGAGTGCCATCGAGACCTGGCTTTTTGGTTCAAACTGTTATTGCCCTCCAGGAGAGGAACCAAAGCCCTTTGCTGGGGCAGCAGCATGGGAAAGAGCACACACCCTGGACTCCAGAGTTCTGGGTTCACATCCTGTTCCCATCACCAAGAAGCCGTGTAAGCCCTGGGCCTGCATTGAACATATAAAAAGTAATCAAAGGAAACCTCACTAAAAGGGAGTCAGGAGGCTAGAAGGGAGAGTCTAGCAGGGGGCAGAGTATTGTTCAAGTATCCATTATAGGAAGAACTGTCAGTTGCAGACTCCCCAACAGAAGATTCAGGAAATAATCAATTATAGGCTAGAGCAGGGCCGGGGGTGGGGGGGGTATATATTGCATTCCCCACCAGAACCCAACTACCCTAACAACTAAGGTAGTGAGAAACTGTCAGTACCCTGAAGTCTTGCTTTGCTTAGAGGACTTTCATTCAAAACAACCATACTAACTTCCTCTTTCTCCATAAAACGTTTCTCTCCTTTGTTGGTTACACTTGCCTATGGTTCCTCTGTTTTGCTATTCTCTGCTGTTCCCAGAAAAAAACCATTTTGCTGGTAAAAGACCTTCTATATTTTCAAGTTAACAGATGTTGCCGTGCCTCAGTTTCCTTCAAGGATGATCCCTAGATTATGGGGTCGCTATGAGGGTTAAATGAGTACACAGTTCTTAGAGCAGAGCCTGCTTTACAGAAAGTACTTGATAAAGAGTAACCCATGAGCCTGGCATATGGAAAATATTCCAAAAATAGTAACTCTCCTGGATACTGACTGCTTTTCTCCATCCGTCTAGTCCAAGCGTTTAAGAATTGCAGATGTGAAGGAGGACAGGTCCGGCCTGACATCTCTGATTGCTCTCTCTGAGTCATATGGCAAACGATTCCAGTTTCCCATCTGTAAGATAGGAATAATTGTAGGAGCCCCTTCATGGAGTTGTCCTGAGGATTAAGTGAGTCCGAGAATGGAAACTGGAGCAGCACAGTGGCTGGTACACAGGAAGCCCATGATACTTTTGTTGTTGTTGTTGTTGTTACTCGTTATTTTTGCTGGAATGACTCAGCGATCCACATTCAGTCATCAAACACTTTTGTTGCAGACATCAGCTCTCTGAGAAGAATCAAACATGCAATGAGCCTCCACAGGCTAATTAATTCTAAGGATCTGTGTGTCCCCTTGAAAAAAGGGGTTTGTTTCCAGAAGAGAGAGGAGAATGGGCAGGCAGAAGGAGCCATGTCCACTCAGGCTCCCAGATCAACAGGTACAAGTGTGGGGATGAGCTGTGTACTTAAAATGGGCATATTAACGATGCCAGGAAGCAGGGCTCAAACCCATTCTTTCTGATCCTGAGTCCCTACTGTGCTGCCTGGGAAGCCAGAGGCAGCTGCACATTCTACAGAGAGGCAGAGCCTACTTCCCTTCCTGTCATTGTGGGCTGGGTTTTCAGGACCCTCCCTGCAGTACTAACTGGGACAAGCAGCACCCCACAAGCGGATGGTGGATGGCGATCTACGAGACCATCCAGGAAAACAGGTGCACTCTGATTAAGTAAACTTGGGAAACCTGCCACCTCGTGTCACCCCCCAAAGGAGCTGGTTTTTGAAGGTCCTGAGAAATCCCCCATAAGGAAGACTCTCCTTGTAACACAGTTGGAATATCTGCCCCGTAACTGACTAACACTTCCGGGAATGACCTCACAGATCAGTGCATCAGAGATCTTGGGGGGGGGGGGGGCAGAGGCATTGCACAGCTTGGAGAAAAAGCCCTCCTTTCCACCCCCAGCCTTTCGGAAACCCCCTTGCCTTGGTCTCTGCGTGGGCAGGGTGAAGCCTTGCAAAGCAGCTCCTGCAGCTGGTTGGCCTGATTAAAGTGGCAACATTCAAGAAAAGTCCTGCTGTTGGTCTTTGCAAATTATGGGACTCTCAGGAGAAACCAACTGGGGAGAAGGGGGCGGGAGGGGGAAGTGGTGAGGCCCAGAAATTGGGAGAATGCAATGCATCATAATGACAACTGGGGGAAAAATAAAACAACCAACGGAGAAAAATAATTTGGAGAATTATTGAATGCCAGAACCCCAAAGCTATAAACAGGATGTTTGAAAGATTTCAAGCATAAAGGTCACAATCTACAATTTAAATGGATAGTTTGTTGCCTTTTTTCTTGGTTATGGTTGGTTGCCACCAATTAGTTGAAGTGTGTATGTGTGTGTGCGCGCGCGGCGCGCGCCGTGCCGCACACAGGTTTTTCAAAGAGTGCTTCTCAATCAGGCTGGGATGGTTGAGAGCCCCTAAGCCCACACAGGGGTGGGCACATCCTTTATAGCATGAGAACGAGCAGAACTCATGCCACACAGCAAGGGCCTTCTTCCTCTTTCTGGGGAAAAAAATAAAACTATTAACACAGCATAAATGCCTGCTCACTCCCAGCTCTCTGCAGTGGTTTTACCCTGAAGAAAGGGATCCCAGAAAATCATCCCTAGGCGGGATTGCCCCTAGGGTCCCACCTTGTCCAGGGGTCCTAGTTTACCGGAATCCTATTTATCAACTAGGTGGGTGCACCACCGTCCACTTTGTGAGAGCTGAATTTGTGGCTGGCGGGGAGGTCAGTCGGCTGAAGGCCAGGTTGGGACCCTCCTCTGCTGCTCACGGGAGGGTGTGTGTGACAGCGTCAGGCAGAGGGGCTAAACTCAGAGCGGCTCTTAGGATGGCGTTTCTTTGGATAACGCACATGTGAATCACCTGGGCGTCTGTGTTGAGCACTTCGCTCAATTACTCCGTAGTTTTTCAGTCTCAGCATCTGCTCTGTGTGGCCCAGCAGCCTTCAGGGGCCTTGAACTGATGCCGACTCTTCCATGGCCACATGTCCTAAATGAACAACCTGTGGTCATAAGTAAATGTAAGTTCCTCACATGGACCCACCAAGGGCCCTTGTGATGAGCGTTCTCTCCTGCCGCCCAGGGCCACGAGGCTTACAAGAATCCCACCCTTTTTGTTTAGAACTGACCAATCTAGCCTCAGACTGGGAACCCATGGACCATAATGAAGGCCTGGGCCCCCAGCACTCTGCCTGGCCCTTCCTGCTCAGACCCCTCCAGGCAGCTGAGTACCCCTTGCCTGCCTGACAGGTGAGTAACCAATGAACTCTATTTCACACCACTGCTGTCTTGGGTAACTGTGGCTCAACACCCTCCTCCCCCACGCTCCATTAACAAATGTTAATTTAAGGAAGTCACAACAATCTCTTTGAAATGCAGATTCCAACTCACTAAATCTGCGATGGTGTTTGAGATTCTGCATTTCCAGTGAGCCTGATGGGGCTGGTTTCAAGAACACTTTGGATGGGCAGGGCTCTAGACCAGCATGGGCCAGTGGAAAGTTCTGTGCTGAGGGTGAGGTTTTGTGTCCATGCTGCCTAATACGGTAGCCACCAGCACCATGGGACTGCTGAGTACCTGAAAGGTAGTACATGAGTCTAATGAACTGAACTTCAAATTTTATTTAATTTTAACTATTTTAAATTTCAATAACTAAGTGAGGGTAATGCGGACTGAGCTCTGTGTGGTCAGGGACCATACTTTTCTCTCCCTCTGGGATCCTCCTTAGCAGAGTGCCTAGTCTATACCGGGTCTTTAATAAATATTTATTGACTGCATTATCACCTAATGTAATTGAAGAATGAGTTTTAAATTTTGTTTGTTAGAACCCTGTAGTTGTTAAGTGACCAAAATTCACCCTATGGTTTTAAGATCAGAACCCATCTTGAACTTGAACTCCTACTAAAGACTTCATGGGCCCCCGAGACCCATTTGCAGAAAGATCAGGGGTGAAAGCAATCTCCAGGAGTGTTGGAAGCCAGAAACTAATTCAGCAACATCCTCTCTGTGTAGTCTATTGTCGGCAAACTGGTTCATTCCCTCAAGCTAGTCATCCTCACTGGTCTCAAACCAGTATCACGGGTGGCTCTGGACATCTAAACATTAGAACCTTCCGACCACACAAAATAGCATTGTTCCCCACCAACTAGTCAGAAAACTCCCAGGGAAGTTTGTTGATTGGCTGAGCTTGGGTCATGTGCCAATTCCTGGACCAATCACTGTGGTCGGGGCCTTGGGATTCCGAGATTGGCCAAGTTAGACTCCAAGGTGTCCCTACCACCTTCAGGGATGGCTTCCTCCAGACACACAAGATTGGAATGGAAAGAAGCAGCTTTCCCCAAGATGGGTTATGCTATTTCTGGGCAAACAAAACAATTAGTGTGGGGAAAAGGGGATGGAGGGAGGTTTCCAGCTTCTGTAAATGGTTTTGGGGAGGCATTTCTTTGGGCTCGATCAAGGGTATGGAATTGCCTTCTCTGATTGCGTCCTAAGGCATAAAGAGAAGAAGATTCCATTGGCCCAACTGGTTTCACTCTACTCTCCCGTCCCTGGTATGTTAGTGAAGTCACAGGTTTCTAGAAACCAAGACCTCTCAAAAGAAGGTACCATTTGAAATCGAACGACGAGCAGGAGTTCACTGGGTGGAGAAGCAGAAGGAGAGAAAAAACACTCCAGGGAGGAGAGAGAGCGTCTTCGAAGGCAAGGTGGAGAACCAGCATGCGGTGTGGGGGAGCAGGGGAGCGTCTGCTACAGAGGGTAGGCTGGAACTGTGGGAAAGGAGGCAGGAAGTGGATTTCAGGCCCGGCTGCAGAAGGCCTTGGGTGCCAAGTGAAGGAGTCTGGGTTTCAGCTGTGGGAAACAGGAAGCCATTTGGAGGTCTTGAGCAGGGGGTGGTGTAGTCAGAGCTGTGTATGTTCTAAGAGATTGCTGTGGATGACTTTGGAGTGGTGATGGGAGGCAGGGGGCCAAGGACAAGGCTGTCCCAATATGTCTTTAAGGAATGGCTGCCTCCAGGGCCCTTCCGGTTCAGGCTGCTGGTGTCCTTTCTCCCTGTCTTATGCTCAGAACTTGACCTGGCTGGATCCAGATCTTCTCTGTGCCACGTTCCAGCAGTGGGCAGGTTACTTCATTTCCCTAAGCCTGTTTGCTCACCTCAAAAATGGAAGTAGGAATACCCACGGTGCATGGCGGCTGTGGGTTTGCAAGGCCAACGTGGATGTGATGGGTCCCAGACCAGCAGACCCCAGACTCACCCCTACTAGGAGATCAGCAAAAATTGCTGTTATGATTCGCACAGTTGTGGCTCCTGAGTTTATTTGCATGGAAAAAGGTTGAACACGGAAGACATGGGAAAGAAATAACATTCAAAACACAAGCTTCTTGGACCAGCTCTGTAACCAGGACGGGCTGACATCCCCTGACCTTCATGGTAAAAACCTTTCAGCCCACAAGCCCCGGGCTCTCTCTCTTCCTAGGATACTCATGGGTTTCAATTGGAACACGCCAGAAGAGGTTGGTTTCCAAGAGTATTTCCCTGGAGTCTGGGCGGGCATCTCCAGGGAGAATGAGGACATCGGGCTGCATTTTGGACTGACCTGTTTGCCGTGCCTGACAGCCACATGTCCTGCCGGAAAAACCCCAGCATGGAGCCTGGACGACCCCAGCCTGAAACCTCCCAGTGCATGATTTCCGGAAGGTTGTCTCACCCTGGTGGGCCTTAGTTTCTCCATTAGGAAGATGGCAACAGTACTGTCTACATGGGGCTGTGGTGGGGACTGATGGAGGAAAAGCGTTAAGGTTCAAAGCCTATGGCCAAAAACAAATTCTTTCTTTCTTTTTTTTTTCCTTTCCTTTTCTTTATTTTCTTTTCTCTTCTCCTTTTTTTAAAGTTTCTTTTCAGTGTACCAAAAAGAATTCTTGAGAGATCTTTAGTGCAAAAAGGTGGTTTCATTAAAGCACAGAGACAGGACCTCTGGGGAGTAAGAGCTGCCCTGGGGTCGTGAGGAGTGGCCCATTATGCACTTTCAAGTTGGGAAGGGGATAGGTTAGAGTAAACCTTTTAAGGAATTTGGGAACAAGGTTTCTAGGACCTTGAAGAGGCTAGCTATTGTTGGAAAAGGTCATTTATTATTGTCTAATAAAACCTTAGCCATGAGACCATGTTTATCAGTCAACCACAGGCTTGTGGGGTGATTGCCAAGACCTATCTTGGGGGGTTAAGAGATACAGGAAACTTCCAAAGGAATTTTTATATGTTAAAGTTGACTTACAGGATCCTAGGCAGTAGGGGAGGGTGGAGTTGAGCTAGGATTGCCTTTTGCCCTTAGCAAAGTGTTAACATCAAGGCAGTTGAGTTCCTAGAGGAAGTTCTTGTTTCAAGGGCTTGTCAATGGGCTGTAGGTAGTAAGGAAAATTAATAATTTTTCCTCTGCCTTTGTTTCTCACATCAGGAATTAAATCAACTAATGAATGTGGCACGTGGTCCCATGGCTATGCCTCCAGTTCAGGCTCAGAAATGTGCATTTATTAGTCCCTATAATGTGTGAACGCCTTGCTCTGTGCTGGTACTACCTGACAAATAAGACAGGGCTTTTGGCTCCATGGGTAGGCTTGGGGCACAGATAACTGGATACATAAGCAACAGTGTTTTAAGACAGTCTTTACTCTGGGCACCTGGCTGGCTCAGTTGGTAGAATGTGCAACTCTTGATCTCGGGGTTGTGGGTTCAAGTCCCACATTAGGTATAGAGATTATTTCAAACAAAATCTTAAAAAAAAAAAAAATCCATCCAGGGGCACCTGGGTAGCCCAGTTGATTAAGAGTCTGCCTTCGGCTCAGATCATGATTCCAGGTCCTAGCATCGAGCCCCACATTGGGCTCTCTGCTGAACGGGGATTCTGCTTCTCTCTCCCTCTGCCCCTTCTCCCTGCTCATGCATGTGTGCGCTCTCGATCTCGTTCTCTCTCTCTCTCATAAATAAATAATCTCAAAAAAAATAAAAGTCTCTGCTTGGTACTGCTCCTGTCAGTGAGAGGTGTGTCAGTATATAATTGAATATGACTTTCCCATGGAAGTCAGGGTACACTCAGGATAATGTTCTTGCCTCTGAGCTGAGCTGTGGTATGGGGATCTCCCGGCACAGACCGCCTTCCTTCCCGTGGCCTTTCCCAGAGGGCAGACCTGTATTCAGTTTGAAGGCTCTTCCTGTCCGACCTTGCTTTCTCTGTCTTCTACCTCTGCAGCAGTTTCTGCCATGGAACCCCTGCACTTTGAATTGCACCTGTGAGCCTGCATGGCGGGGGACCTGAACTCCTTGAGCATCCAGTGGAAGTGAAGCTCATAGGGATGCCAGATGGGCCAGTAACTTGGATAAGAAATGGGGAATAGGGCGCCTGGGTGGCTCAGTGGGTTAAG
The DNA here is from genome assembly GCF_030435805.1 of Mustela lutreola. Taxonomy (NCBI): domain Eukaryota; kingdom Metazoa; phylum Chordata; class Mammalia; order Carnivora; family Mustelidae; genus Mustela; species Mustela lutreola. The sequence goes on along the minus strand of NC_081300.1, from coordinate 84,387,961 downwards.
CCGCTGCCTTCGGCTCAGGTCATGATCTCGGGGTCCTGGGATCGAGTCCCGCATCGGGCTCTCTGCTCGGCGGGGAGCCTGCTTCCTCCTCTCTCTCTGCCTGCCTCTCCATCTACTTGTGATTTCTCTCTGTCAAATAAATAAATAAAATCTTTAAAAAAAAAAAAAAAAAAAAGAAAGAAAGAAATGGGGAATAGCACCCCTGGTGTTCAGTCCTGGGAGACTCATTCAACCCCTCCCAGCCTGTTTCCTCCACCCAAAATGGGAGTTGTGATGCTACTTCTTTCCTAGGGCTGCTAGATTGAATGAGATCATCTTTGCCCAAAGGCTCAGAGCTGGGTCCTTGGAGGGGACAGGCCTGGAGCGCCGCTGGGACCAGATCGGCCTTACCTTTCTGGCGCCTCTGCAGATTCTGGAAGAGCTCCTTTGGCTCCTCTTGCAGAAAGGAAACCCCGGGGTGGCACAGGCCTCTCTCTGCGCTCCGCTCACAATTAGGGCTCCAGGAGAAGGGTCCACCTGGTGGGTATTTTGGCTGGGATGTGTGGTGTCTCCATGGCAGTTTGACCAATATCTGGGACATCTGATCCCAGGAAACTGCCAAATCAGATAATTTCCCTATCTCTTTGGATCAGATGTCCTGAGTAATGGCCCTTGTCTCCACCTGGCTGGGTCCTCAGTAGACAATCCCCCCTTTCAGTGAGCCTGAAACGAAAGCTGGTTTCAGCTGGTACCGTTCAAGGTCAAGGCTTCGGAGAAGTTGCTAACTGAGAGGCCCACAATTGCCCTCTATATCATATGACTCCATCCGTGATGTCGCATAAACAATCAGTAACTAATAGTGGTTAAAATACTGCAATTGGCAAGTTTTTTTTATATTAAACAATATTTTAATTGAAGTGTAATATATGGCCATAAGTGTACAAGCAATAAGAGTATAGCTTATGCATTCTCACGAAGAACACACCCTGGGAACCAAGACCCAGACCAACCAACGCAACACTATCCATTCCCGGATGGCCCCCCCAGCCCACTTCCAACCTCTCACTGAAGCACAACCACTACTCTGACATCTAGCCTCCTGGTTAGTTTTGCCAGTGCTGAACTTCATGTAAATATCAGCAAGTAAAAGCTTTGGGTCTGGTTTGTTTCATCCACACTGTTTGGGACATTCGTCTGTGTGGTCCCGATAGCAGTAGTGTGTTCATTCTCTGCCGGAGAGTATTATCCTGCAGAAAGAGTGCAACGCTGTCCATTCTTCCACGGATGGACATTTGTGTTGTCTCCAGTTTGGGGCTATTAACAAACAGTGCATTTGAATTTGTGTATTTTTGTGAAGGTATATGCCTCTGTGTGTTAGGCATCAGATTTTTTACTAAAAATATATAAAATAGGGGGCAACTGGGTGGTTCAGTGGGTTGGGCCTCTGCCTTTGGCTTGGGTCATGATCTCAGGGTCCTGGGGTGGAGCCCCGAATCAGGCTCTCTGCTCAGTGGGGAGCCTGCTTCCCCCTTTCTTTCTGCCTGCCTCTCTGCCTACTTGTGATATCTCTGTGACAAATAAATAATTAAAATATTTAAAAATATAGTTATATAAAATAGAAAGGGATGCCCTTGTGACATTATTCTTCTCCATCTCTTTCATGGTGACATAAATAGGCCTTGGGATTAGGAAGCCACATTAGAACCTGTCCGGGTACCTCTAGGACCTGTGTCCCTGTTTTAGTAGGTCCCCATGTGACCATTGTTGGTTCCCTAGAAGGAAGTGAGGTTTTGAGGGAAGCACTTTGGAACAGAGACCTGCTCAGCACCTTACCCAGACGGGGGTCCTCTGCACACCTCCCATCCTCAGTGCTGCCTCCCATGCCCCCCATGACCTCAGACAGCTTCCCAACCTCTCAAGTCTTGGGGTGTCATCTCTGAAGACAGGTTAGAAGTGGTTGATCTTGGGTGTGCCTGGCTGGCTCAGTCGGTGCAGCATGTGACTCTTGATCTCAGGGTTTTAAGTTCAAGCCCCATGTTGGGTGTAGAGATTACTTAACAATAAAATCTTTTTTAAAATGGCTGATCTTCTTGGATGTCTCCAGTTTTCAAATAATTTGAAACTAACTGCTATTGATAATTAATTATGATATGAATAGTTATCATTTGTTGAATACTTCCATTGCTTTAAGCAATTTACACCCATGATGTCACTTAATTCTTCCAAGATTTATTATCCCTATTGTAATGTTGAGGAAACCGAAGCTCAGAGATTAAATCGCTTGTTCGAGACACATAGCGAATATCTGAATGGAGATAGGAATTAGGCCTTCACTCTCAACAGCTAGCTTGGGTTTTTTTTCTTTAATAAAATATTTCAGGCATACAGGGGGGCACCTAGGTGACTCAGTGGGTTAAGCCTCTGCCTTCAGCTCAGGTCATGATCTCAGGGTCCTGGGATCAAGCCCATTCGGGGCTGCTTGGCAGGGAGCCTGCTCCTTCCCCCCACCCCCTGCCTGCCTCCTCACCTACTTGTGATCTCTCCATCAAATAAATAAATAAAATCTTAAAAAAATAATAAAAATAAAAAATAAAATAAAATATTTCAGGCATACAATAGAAAATCCAAAAAACAATAAAACTATGTATCCACCAAACGGCATCAGAAGTAGAACATTAAAGACACAATGAAAGTGCTCTGGGATCTTTGCTGCCCTCTTTCTCCCCCCACAGCCATAAACTCTCTCCTGAACTTGGTATTCAGAGTTTCTCTGCTTTTACTGTACATGTAGGTGCTCATAAAAATATACTGAATTGTCTTCCATAGTTCTGAATTTTATGAACTAGTATTATGTATGTGTCCTTTTGCAATTAGCTTATTTATTATCTTGCAGCCAGCTTTTTGGCTTTTTTACTCAATGCTCTAATTTCTGAGATTTATCCAAGCTGATGCATAGAGTTCTAGTTCATTACTTTTCACGGCCGTGTGGTACCTTCCCTTTAAGAATATACCGGAATTGGTCCCTCTGTTCTCTTGCTTGTTGGGCATTTGGATTCTTTCTGGCGTTCTGCCATTAAAAGGTACTGCAGTACACATTCTTCTACTTTTATATACCTTTGCCTCTTTTACTGAATTTTTAATGAGTGAACTCTCCGGATCACACCAGATTTTCTTTTCACCTGTATATATCTGTGGCAATACTGGACAGTTTTATTAATTCATTCATTTCTTTCAGAGCACCTGTGTTCTAGACCAAATGTGTCCCTCCAGAATTCGTACATTAAAACCTCACCCCTAAGGTGGAGGTGAGGCCTTTGGAAGGTGAATAGGTTACCTGGGTGGAAGCCCTATGAATAGGATCCTTGCCCTTACAAATGAGACCCAAAGAGAAATCCCTCAGCCCCGTCCACCCTAAGAGGACACAGCAAGAAAATGGCTGTCTGCAAACCAGGAGGTGCGCTCTCACCAGACACTGAATCTGTTGGCACCTTGGTCTTGCACTTCCCAGCCCCCAATACTGTGGGAAATAAATTTCCGTTTCCTATAGGCCACCCAGTCTTCAGTGTTTTTGTTACAGAAGCCCAAGTAGACTAACACAGCCTACTGTGTGCAGAGCGCTGTGTTCAGTGAGTGCCAGGGACAGAGGAATGGTTGAAAGACACAGCCCTTGGACTCTGGGATTCTGCATGGCAGACCAGCCCCCATCAGATGGGTGGGGCTGGGGTGGGGCGGGGGGGGGGAGGGGGATGTGGGGGAAATCACAGGAGGATTCTGAATGGAGGGGCTGGGGAGCAGAGAGAGATTCCTGGCAGACTCCTTTGGCTCAGGTCATGAGCCGGGACTCCCCACACCAAGCCCCAGTGTTGGCCTTCCGGCTTCTCGGGGAGCCTGCTTCTCCCTCTCGCTGTGATGCTCCCCCTGCTTGTGTTCTCTCTCTGTCAAATAAAAAAAATAAACGACATCTTAAAAAAGAAAAAGAAAACTACCATCAAAGGGGAGTTAGTTACCACCCAACACAGCTCGCTCACTACTCTAACACTCTTTCCATTTATACCAGCTACTCAGGAAATTACAGCAAATACTATTTTTAGACGCTGTGGTTCAAAGACAGGGATGTACTGGTTGGTGACTTGTTCTACTAACGTAGCTTGGAGTTGTTATGTCACTTACTCACAGAAGCTCTCTTACATCATTGTTTTGGTCTTTATAATTGATTTCAAAGATGGCTTTGTTTCTTCACTCTCCTCCGTGAGTCCTGCAGCAGACTTGGGCCAAGAAACAGTAAGATTCTGTGCTGAAATAGCGAGAGCAGAGAGAGGAAGAGGCTCAGAAACCTGATACCCAAAAGAGGGCCAGGCCAAGGACCCGCTCAGAGAAGGACCTTAGCAAAAATTAGAGTTTGTCCAATGTCTCATTCTGCCCGAACTGACTGTGTGGTTTAGACAAAAATCCTAAAACTTTACTCCTTACTTTTTTTTTTAAGATTTTATGTATTTATTTCAGGACACCTAGGTGTCTCAGTTGGTTAAGCCGCTGCCTTTGGCTCAGGTCATGATCCCAAGGTCCTGGGATCGAGTCCCGCATCGGACTCCTTGCTCGGCAGGGAGCCTGCTTCTCTCTCTGCCTCTGCCTGCTTGTGTGCTCTCTCTCTCTCTCTCTGACAAATAAGTAAATAAAATCTTTTAAAAAAATTTTATTTATTTGACAGATCACAAGTAGGCAGAGGGGCAGGCAGAGAGAGGGGGAAGCAGGCTCCCTGGCCAGCAGTGAGCCCAATCCCAGGGCCTTGAGATCATGACCTGAGCTGAAGGCAGAGGCTTAACCCACTGAGCCACCCAGGAGCCCCTACTCCTTACTCTTTATAGCGAATCTCAATCTCTTGGTTTCAAAGACCAGCAAGGGGGTTACAAAGTGTTTGGATGGTGCCCTGGCAACCCCAAGAATTAGGCAAAGGAAGAAAAAGCAGAATCAGCCCCCTCCCTCCACATGGTGGACATTATATGGGGGAAAACAATCCTGTCTCCAGAGCCCCCAGTTTCCAAGGCTACAGAATGTCACGATGCTCTGTTGTACTGCTTGTATGGTGATGCCTGTGATGACTCTAACATCACAGCTGTGTATTTATACATGGTTCTACCCTCAAGGTGTTTTCCAATCCATAATTTTCCCAACAACCCTAGGAAGTAGGCAGGGAAAACATTATTCGTCCTTTTGTGGCTGATGAAGTGGACTCGAAAGGGGGAGTAACCAATGCAGGACACTTGCCTAACATTTGAACTTCACCTGCTTGAGTCCCAGCCTGGGGCTTTTTCCATTTCTCCATGAGCCCAATGCCTATGCCTGAGGGGGTGTTGGGGATTGGCGTTGGCCAATGGAGATTAATAGCTCTGTTCTCAGATCCCCAGCACCTTGCAGGGGGCTCCATAGCCAGGTGTCAGTCCCTAGATCACTCAGATCACTCCCAGGAGGAGGTTTGTCCCCCAGACAGAGCAAGAGGGTTCTGAGCTGGGGAGGGACAAGGAGGACATGGGAAAGGTACCAAGTCTGCCATTTGGAATTGTGCTGGTGATTGGGCCGCAGGGGCCAGAAGAGCTGGCATTTAACCCAACCTCTACTGTGAGCTTACTATGTACCCTCGGACAGAGGATTTCATCTCTCTGGGCCTCAGTTTCCCCATCTCTCAATGGACCAAGTCCTAATACCGATCACCTGAAGTTGTTGTTAGGAATTAATGGGTATTGTGCCTGCACTTTGCAAGGACTCAACAGTTGTTGACAATCAGTATTAGTGTTATTCAGATCACTTCTCCTCGCTAATGAAAAGCAACAGCTGCTATGAGTTGAGTATTTACTGGTCTTCGTCTTGTGTAAGCCTCACGACTCCAGAGGGTTGGTGTTCTTTCTGCCCCATGTTATAGATGTGAAACAGACTCAGAGAGGTGACAGCTGCTTGAGACAGAGCATAGATTTGAACCCAGATTGCTTACACCTTTAAGCCGTAGCACTGCCTCTGTCCTCCTGGGGTCTTCACTCTGGGAATGCTTTGTTCCTGATGGGGTTGGGCAGCCTGGAAGGTGTGCGTGACATCTGTAGTCTCTGTACTCCAGGCAAAGGAATGATTTGGTCTTCTAAAAGACACAGGAACAGTGGGAGAAGGGAAAGCATCAGAGCAGAGTTTGTCCAATGGTAACTGGGTGAAATGCACAAGTCCCCAACCTGGTAGGGTTTCTATTGGACTAGTGGTAGGGTAACTGTCATCTGGGATTGTTGAAGCTGGGGGCTGCTGGGGGGGGTCCAGCCTCAGCAAGGGGTTCATGAATTGCATCTGCCAGACCCCTCCTATCTCCTGATTGGAATGGTGTGCTTGGGATTATTCGCTTTATGCGAACTGCCTTTACATGTGGGTATAGAAAAAAGAGTGGGGGAACTACATCAAGATCTTCATCATTACCTCTGGATGGTAGGAATAGGGTTGATTTGCTTTCCTTCCTATATTTTAGTATTTTCTGAAATACCTACATTAGACCAGAATTAATTTTATAATTGGAAATACAACATGTTCTAATTAAAGAAATGCAGATGCAAATTCTGGTTGCTAGCCTCAACAAAGGTTGGCCCACATTAGAGCTTCTCCTTCAATCCCCAGCTTAACAGTACTGGTTTGGGAGTCAGAAGGTCCTGGGGTCCAGCTCCAATCCTCTGTAAGCATGCTAACTTGGGTGAACTTAACATCCTGGGGCGCCAAATCTCTCATCTGCGAAGGGGAGTTGAAACAAGTTGCCTCCGGAGGCCTGGGTGGCTCAGCGGGTTAATCCTCTGGCTTTGGCTCAGGTCATGATCTCCTGGGATGGAGCCCCACATCGGGCTCTCTGCATAGCAGGGAGTCTGCTTTCCCCTCTCTCTCTGCCTGCCTCTCTGCCTACTTGTGATCTCTCTCTCTGTTACATGAAGAAATAAAAAAATCTTAAAAAAAAGAAAAGAAAAGAAACAAGTTGCCTCTTAGGGTTGTTTCCATAACTTAATGAGGTGATGTGTTTGGAACTACACTGGCCAGGTGCCTGGCATTTAGGAGATTGGCTCCATGGTGGTTCTCTTGAGAGCAGCTCCCTTTCCAGAGATTTGCAGGAGGTCCTTTGAAGGTGAGCCACATCGATCATCCCCCACTTTACAGATGAGGCTACTACAAGAGGTTCAGAGGGGGTGCTGAGACCCAAGGTCACACAGCGCAGAGGGAAATCTTCTGCAACAGGCTCAGAGAGGGTAAATGACTAGCCCAGGGTCACACAGCTTAAACCTATTTCCTATTAAAAAGAACAAAGTAAACACTAACAAACCAAACCGCCCTTTTCAGGGTGTTTACTCTGCAAGGTAACCTGCTAACCCAGCACAGCAGCAGCAGCAGTAGCAGCAGAAGCAGCCAATCCTTTGCCATTTATCGAGCACTTCCTTAATGCCCGCCGCATGGCACTTTGCATCACTAATCCGCTCCGTTAATTCTCTACCTGACTCCCCAGAGCCGGGCCGCGAGCCCATTTTAGAGATGAGCAAAGCGAGGCCGGGAGGCCTACCTGGCGGAGAGTTGCCTGGCTCCGCGGACGGCTGCAGGAGGGCCAGGTGGCACGTAAGGAGTTAAGCGGGGGCAGCGCTGTGGCTCCGCGCGAGGAGCGCGCCCGGTTGAGGCGCGCTGCTGGCGGCGGCGGCGGCGGCGCGGGGAGCTCGGGCGGGAGACGGGAAGTCCGGGCAGCGAGCGAGGCAGCGCGCGAGGCGGCGAGCGCGAGGCAAGGCGGCCGGAGCCCGGCGCCCAGCCGCCGCCCGCGCCCGCCGCGCCCGGGCCTCGCCATCCCCCCGCTGGGTGGCCGCGCGCGCGCGGGGCCTCGTCGCGGCGCGGGGCACCCGCAGTGCCGCCCGCCCGCCCGCCAGCCCGCCCGGGCGCCAGGCTCGCGGGAGCCCGGCTTCCACTTCGCGCCGCCGCCCGCCTCCCCGGCTCGCCGGCTGGCGTCGCCACCGCCTCCTCGTCCCCGGCCGCCGCTGTCGCTGCTGCAATCCAGGACGCACACTCTTGCACTTTCCCGCTGGCCGCGCGCAGGGTGGCCCCCTGCGCCAGCCCCGAAGAGCAGCCCCCCACCCCCGCCCCGGACCCGGCCCGGAGCAGGCTTGGTGGCGAGAAAGGCGATCCCGAGTCGGCTTTGCTGGATGCCACTGCAGCGGCTGGCAGCGGGGAAGGCACCCACGGAGCGGGCGCGCCGAGGGGGACGCGCGAGTCACGGAGGGAGACCCTGGCGCCTGCTGGGCTCCGCTGGCAGAGTTTGCAAGTGGCCGAGACCCTCCCCTCAGGTAAGGGTCGAGGCTGCAGGGCCGGGTAGAAGGGCTCCGGAGGGGGAGCGGGGCGGCCGAGCTGCCGCCAAACGATTCCTACCCCCAATCGGGGCTTCCAGGTCCAGCCGCTTCCCCGCAGGCTGGGGGCTCAACGCCCGGAGCCCGGTGAGGAAGGAACCCGGAGTGGTGACAGCCCAGCGCCCGGGTAAATGACAAACTTTCTCTCCTCTGGCAGAGGGTGGGACGTTCAGGCTCATCCATGCGTCCTTCCTGCGGGCAATCCCGCTGGGTCCCCAAAGGCAGGCACTCGAGGCTTCTCAGGCTGAGCTGGGCCGGGGGTGGGGGGGGGAGGTGTTTGGAGGCAGTGGGCCCCTTTAATTGAATTGATGAATTTCCCCATATTCGGCCTGTTCACAGTTCGGGAGAGAAAGAGACGGTCCTATTTTCAAGTTGGCTTCAGGAGGTGCTTGTCGTGGTGGTGCTGGGGTGCATGCGGCTTCCAGGGCTGCCCAGGGGAAGGGCTGTGTGCCTTGCAGCCTTGCTTCTGCCCATTCCCGCCGGTGTGTGTGTGTGTGTGTGTGTGTCAGGAGGGGGAGAGAGAAATGAGGCCTGGCCCCCTCTCCCAGACCTCCTGGATCCAAGCTCTTCCCGCAGCCCCAAGTGGCATCACAGGGGTCCACTCAGCTCCTTGGCAGAGATGCTAGGAGAGGTGGGGATCATCTCCCATTACCTGCAGCTCCTGAGATGAGCCAAAGATTTGGGGAAGTTACCTGGGCCGCTGAATAAGAGCATTCAGAGCCTGGGGAGGGATGAACTTTGTGCGGTAAAGGGGCTGGAATGGACAGCTGGATAGAGGCTCGCACTGTCCTCATCTGCAGCTTGGGCTGTCCGTAGTCCCCACACTCTCCAGGTCCCTAGAGGCTCTGCAGAGCCCAAACATAGAACTCATGAGTTTGGCCAGATTTCTCTCCCTCCTAATGAAAAGCCTGCTCCCAAAAGGCCACCTGGTCTCTGAGGACCATTTGGGAGCCATCCCTGTGGTCACAGACTCCTAGATGTATGGGGCTTTCTTGCAGGGGATACAGCCTAGAGTTGGGGCCATCTGGATGGACAAGTTGGTCAGGAAGGCATGCAATGGAAATGCCTCTGACCATGACCTGAAGGTTAGAAATAATCCGCTGGTCCTGCTTGGGCTGGGCATCTGCCTCTGGTGAATAATACATTGCTGTGTGGTTCTGGGATGGTTCTCGAGTGATGAGGTAGGAGTCTCAGGACCTTCTGCCCTTGCTTAGGATTCTGACCTGGGGCCTAGCTAGGAGCTGCTTCCCTCTACTGCTGAGACCGGAGGTCAGAGGCTGGCGCTTGATGTCCTGGGGAAACCTCATCTCTGGGTCGGAAGACTGAGCGTCAAGCCTTCTGTCAATGTGCTGTGTGACTTGGGCAAATTGCTAGACCTCTCTGGGCTCCAGTTGCTCCTTCTGCAAAATGAAGAGGTTTCATGTGTCTTCAGAGGTCCCAGTTCAGACACTCTAATGCCCTGAGTGATCATCACAGAGATTTTCAGAATCCCATAGTACAGTTGAATGTTTCAAGGGCGTGGGCGGGCCTCTGTTAAGATGCGGAGTTCACAGTTCTTGTTAGGAAGAGTGTTGGGGGGGCAGGGGGCTGGTGCTTGGAAAGTGGTTATGGTAGAATCTGGTGAAGACTGGGTCTCCTCCGACACAGGTATGCAGGAGTGGGGCTGTCTGTTTCCAGCGAGTGTGTGGGAGCCTGTGGGGGCTTTTTTCCCCAGGGAGGCTCTCTCCTGTCCCACCTGAGCACCAGGTGATCCTGGCTGGGAGGCAGGGCCCTTGTTCTCTCCAATCAACTGACACCTGAAGTCCCCGCCCCCTCGATGCTTCCTCCATAAAAGCTCTGCTGGGCCAGCAGCTCCTAGAGAGGAGCTCGGGGCAGGCAGGGAGGGCTGGAGGTGCCCAGCTGCCACGTCGCCATGACAACAGAAGGTGGAGGTAAGCTGTCTCCATGGCTTCAACTTCACGGCAGTGTAGGGACCCAGGACCGAGAAGTTCAGTATGTCTGGGCATCGGGCACCCAGGCTGCTGAGGCTGTTGGAGCGGGCAGAGCTGCTGTTGGCTGTTGGAGGGGGCAGAGCTGCTGTTCCTGAGGAACAGCTGTGCTGGGGAAAGTGCCCTGTACTGCACATGTGCGTGTGTGTGTGTGTGTGTGTGTGTGTTTGGGGTAAGGAAGAGGGTTTGCCAGGATGGTGGGGAAAGGCAGTCGATTTTGGTCCATCTTATTTATTTTTGAGTGGTTCTGAGGCTTGGGACCTCTGGGTCCTTCCCCAAACCAGGGTTCACCCCGAGTCCATGGTGAAGGGGCAGACCGTATCTGGCTTGAGGTAGAGTGCAGGCAGTTGGAGGTGGGACAGAAGCAGTTTGGCCAGGTGCTGGCTCGTCTGTGGCCTGACTTTGGGTATTCAGAAAATGAACGGTTTGCTGTCTCGGTAGAGTAGGTTGTGGGTGTGTGCAGGTGGATGTGTGTAAATGAGTGCATTCTCATGCAGGTCCGTGCACACACGTTCAGAGGAGTCTGACTTACATAAAAATCGCACGTGTGTGTGCACACATGTGAATAGGGTCAGTCTGGGTATGCACTTGTGAGACTGTGGATTTTTGAGTGTGTGCTTGTGTGTTTTCAGGGGAATGTGTGCGTCGGTGAGTCAGAGCAAGTGGATATGAGCTTGGATACGAGCTTGTGCGTGTCCAGCGGTTGTATCTGTGAGTTGGATGTGTGTCTGTGTCAGGGAGGCACACAGCTGCTCGGCTCCACCCATGTGTCTGGGGGGCTCCGCGTGGCACATCCTGTATTGGAGAGGCTGGGCAGGCCTGTCTGGGCGCCTGCTTTGGCAGCTGTGTGGGTGTGTGTGAGTGCCTGCATGCGTGTGCAATACGGTGAGCGTGAACTTGTGGTATGTGCTCCCAGCCTATTTGTTTTTCAGCGTCCCTTTGTATCTCTCTGTGCCCATGTTGCACACTCCCTTGTCTCTGTGTCTGTGCGGGGACCTGTTTGTAACCTTTGTGGGTGTCTCTGTGTCACTGCGTGTATTTGGGGGGCATATACCTGTGTGTATGACGTGTTGAACTTTCTGGGCACCTCTGTGTATGTACCTGTGTCTCTGGTTGTGCGTGCCTGTGTGTAGCTTTGCACACTTGATTGTATCTCTTGGTGCGTGTTTCTGAGTGTTGGTATCCAGTGTGTTGGGTTGCTGTGCACACTGGAGTGTGTCTCCACGTGCGTATGTCTCTGATTATGGGGGGGGTTGCAGTGTGACATTAGTGCATGTCTCCTGTGTGTGAGTTTCTGAGCGTGTGCACCTGTGCGTGTGTGTGTGCGTGTGCACACCTGCGGTGTATTGGCCTATCTATGGGACAGAATGACTTCTGTGAATGTGTGTGTCTGAGTATCCGTGGAGGTGCAAGACTGGTGGGGGGTTGTAAGCTGAGAACATCCCACCAGAAAACCTCTCTGACTCTTTAAAACCACTCCTTGCCCCGTGCCTGGGGTCAGGACGGTGTTCAGGCTGTGCACTCACCAAGGGCTGACTCGGTGATCTGTGCCAGCTACGAGCAGCTTGTTGTGCATCTTTCCAAGTGCCTTTGCTCTGAAGCTCAGGGACCCCCTGCCCCTGGCTCCCTCGGCCCCCACAGCACTGCAAGCCTCTCTCGCCAAAAGCCTGCATGCGGGACAGTTGTCAAACATGCTCGCAGATGTTAAGAGTGCAGGTGTAATTTTAGGCAGAAGGTCTGAAAATAGGCAGCCTAGGACGCACTGAACATCCCGCCAGCAGTGCTTCTAATTAGGAACAACTTGTTTTCCTTAAATAAACAAATCAAGTGAGGAAAGAAATTGCCCGAGATTAATGGCTCCCCGGAGCAGGTCCAGATGTTGGAAAGTTGGGGACGGGGTCCCCCAGGACTGCAAGTGTTAGCACTCGGGGTCTCTTCTACATTTTGACCAAATGCTGATGAGGCCAAGGGGCTGAAGAGGAACCTGGTGAGGAGGGCAGGGCTGGTTTGGGGGGGGGGCGCTTTCCAAGGTGTGGCTGGTGTTTTGCTATTGGGATGGAGCTATCCCTGGCCCTGCTTCCTCCCTCCTCCCTGCACCCCTGCCCTTCACTGTGGGACTTGGCATTTTTCTCACTCAAGGGGTGGGCGGGTGGTTTAGGCCCCTGCTCCTTCACTGGGGGTTTGGCCCCATGACGGGCTTTGGTCTTTAGTAGAAGACGGAAGTGACCTCGGGTACGTTCCAAGCTTAGGTCTCAAGGGGCTCCTGCCATGGCTAGGGGAAAAGCCCCCTCAGCCTGGCCCCAGAATGAACAGGCGTCCAACTACGCTGAGCTTGAACATCAATAAAGAGCATAGCTCAGCCAAGCCCCCACCAGTTGCAGGGTTAGTGAGAGAGAAATGCTTCTTTTTTTTTTTTTTTTTGAGAGAGAAATGCTTCTTACTGTGTGTTCCGGAGGTTTTCTGGTTGTTTGTTATGCACCATTACTGTGCTTCTAGCTAGCCGACGCATTTACCAGCGTGTGCATTTCCTCTCGTGTGGCCTGGGTGCTCATTCAGAGCTGGAGAGTGAGCACCTGTGCTTCCTCAGCATGGATATCCCCTGTCCCCTCCTTGCTTTCTGCTCATCCCGACAGCAGCAGTGATGATGATGATAATGTGTGAATGTTTTGGGAGGGCTTACCGAACTCCATGCCTCCATGCCTCGTGGCCCAAACTCCAGCAGTTCTGTTACTATCTTCTGTTTAACCTGGGAGGCTTGGAGAGGCGAGCTGGCTGGTCCTTTCACACAGCCCAGAAGAGGCCTAGCTGAGGTTTGTGCTCCGATCACCTGATGACAGGGACCATGTTTTCAACTATGATGTCCTATTGCCTCTCCAGTGCCACAGGCCTGTTTTACAGAACGAACGGCATAGCATATATTTGGCATTCTCAGCTTATCTCCCCTGGAGTTTGGATAGGCAGGGATGAATCATGTCATAGATGTGGGAAATGTCTGTCTAGATGAAGGGATGATTCATTCATTCATTCATTCGTTCATTCATGGGCATACTCATTCAAATCAATGATCAGCATTTGCTCAGAACCTTCTAAGTATTATACCATGTTAGATGCTGAAGATACCGATGGGAGAGACCCCAGTTCTGTCCTCAGGAGCTTACAGTTTGGAGAGGAAGGAGGAGGCAGATTAGACTGGGATCTACTCCAGTCTTGGCCTCTTCCTGGAAGTGGCTTCATCTGTCTCCGGCTCTTAGAGGATCACAGGAGGTCACGCTGACCAAGCTCTTCACACGGTGCCTGGCACCCAGGAAGCCACGATAAACAGTAGCCCGTTCTTCCTCCTCTTCTTTCTCTTCCTCCTCCTCCCTGTGGAGGAGACAGTTGAGCAATGAGCAGTTGGAGCCAGAGCAATGCTGAGATGGAAGAAAGCAGGGCTCACAGGATCGCAGATAGAGTGATCACCATCCTGTTTTGTCTAAAACTGTGAGATTTCTCAGGATGCAGGATTTAGTGCTAAAACCAGGAAAGTCCCATATGCAAACCAGGAAAAGTTAATTACCTTAGTCCTACAGGAGGTGTCAGACCCCACTTGGAATGACTTAGAACAGGGATTGGTAAATGGTGGCCCACAAGCCGAGTCTAGTCTACTGCCTGCTTTTACAAATAAAATTTTATTGCAACACAAGCATAGCCATTCGTGTATGTATCATGACTGCTTTCCAATTCTCACTACAGAGGTGAGTAGTTGTGACAGAGCCCATATGGCCTGCATAGCCTACAATATTTACTATCAGATCCTTTACAGAAAAAAATTGCTGACTTCTGAGCTAAAAAGCCAGCCAGGGTCCTGGGCATTGGCCAAGAGTGATGAGGCGAGAAGTTCGTGCGCTTGGCCGAACCACTGTGGGTCAGGTGATGCCTGAGGCTTCCCTCCAGGGGGTCAGGGAGAGGGTAGCCCCTCTGGAGACTTTATAACTTTGTGAGCTAGGGGAATTCTTGGTTGGGGTGATGTAGACCCAGAGAAAAGAAGGGACATCCCAAGGCCATTCAGCTAGTGGGAAAGCGGATGGCTGGGGTCTTGATACCTAGAAATCTAAGAGGACAGCTGTATGCCCCTCTAGAGGGGAAGTGAGGGATCTGGGTCCCCACTCTGCCACCCACTGACATTGTGGCCTTGAGCAAGTCTCTTTCCCTCTCCCTCTAATGATGGCAAGCATGGGTCTGGGGGCAAGGCTGCACACTGGGTGGGCCTGGATTACTGCGGATGACCAAGGAGTACCCCAGTGGGACAGTGAAATGCAGAAAATGCCCGTGGGACTGGGGCTGTGAGCACTGGGCTCTGGCTTTTCAGAGTCAGTCCCTGAACCTCCAGGAAGCTGGGGCCACATGACATTGGCCATGATGAACCCAGTAGAAGTCTCTGGAGATGGCAGACTCCTTGGGTTTCTCTGTCTCTTGAACTGTCCCTAAGGTGAGCCCTACTGCATTAAGATGGCCTGGGTGAATCCCCCACAAAGTGCCTGTTGACAAGGCACTGGCCTGGGTTCTTTATAGTTTGAATGCCCATGTCTCAGATGAGGAGAAAATTTAGAATCTCTAGAGCAATCAGACTGTTAGGTCTATCACTGTGATGACTGCAGGCCCTTCTTGGGAACTCAACTACATGTAAATCAGAACAGGAAGGTCGTCCCATTTAATGGTTGCACTGTCCGCATCAGAAAAGAGCCAACATTTCTTCTCACTCAGAGCCCATTTACTCTTAGTTTGCACAAGCTTAGCAGCCTGACTTCTCCAGGCTTGTAGCCCTTAGGGGGAGCAAATCGGACATGTGTGGGATGGTAGAGGAAGCAGAGAGACTGCAGCCAGGAACAGCAGCTGACGGCCTGAGAACGAGGCTACAGATGACAAGATTCTCAGCATGAGCACAAGGGGCCCCTCGCTGCCTCAGGTGGTGGAATGTGGCAACTTTGATCTTGGGGTTATAGGTTCAAGTCCCACCTTAGGGATAGAGATTGCTTAACAAATAAAGTCTTTAAGCATGGAAATAAAAGAATCACAGCCCAGGGGGGAGTTTAGAAGAGGGGTCAAATCCCCCCCCATCCCATTAGCTACTGCTCGTCTCAATATTACAGAACCGTGCAACCCATTATAGAACCCTGTAATGCCTTGTAATGCAGTATTCTAGAACAGCAACAATGTTGGCTTGTGTGATGGCACGAAGAAGGGGTGAACCTCATTCAGTAGGCAGGGTGAAGGGTCAACAGTAATTCATTGGATAAAATATTTCTATTCCATGGTTAAACTGATACACTTTTCTGTGTCTGATGCTTCAGGGGTTCGAAAATTCACTTATGTGGAACTCGTTTCTGACAGTGTTGAATAAGTGACCTATTTTCCTGCCCCTAGAAGAGTATCTGGCACATGGTAGGCACTCAGGAAATAAACATTGTTTGCAATCAGGCACATCTGGGATCAGAAGCCAGACACTTCACAACAGCTAGTGGTCCCATCTCTGGGATCAGTGTTCTCATCTGTAAAATGGCAACACCTGCAGATGAGCTAAAGTTGGTGCCGAAAATCAAAGGCCCTCTTTCTGTGCTTGGTGTCTGGCTTGTGATGTTTGCCTTGTATGTGTCATCGAAGAGCCAGCCACCTGCAGAAACCCGGCTGGCAGGAGCACTGAGATGCAGGGCTCTGGCTGTCAGGTGGCTGGCGTGCAGGAAGGCCCACCAGGACAGGACATCGCGATGGACTTCAGTGATGAGCCAGGCTCATAGATGCCACAGCCTCCAAGGAGTACAGCAGTGTCTTTATACATGTCCGGTAGCCTATCTAACTCCGGTCCAACTCAGGAGTGGGGACCAAGACCGTGGTCTGCACAGGTGAGCAGGCTTGTGTCCAGATCTCATCTCTGTCCCTCACAAGCTGAGGGATCGTCGGCAAGTTGTTTGAGCTCATAATGCGTCCATTTACCCATGTGCTAAACAGGAACAGTGATGCTTGCCACGATGGATTGTTAAGGAGGACTCAGTGAAATAATGCCCAGCATATAAGTGAGTCACAGTGATAATCACCTCAGCCAGAAGACAGGTTATTTTCTTGAATGGGCATAACTTAGATTCCTTCTAGCACTGAAGTGTCCATAGGCTTCTGCTCAGGACCAGTAGGGAGATGAGTTTGCCAATTTCTGCATCTACCTCAAACTAGCTGGGACATCTCTGGAAGGCTTTCTCTTTGAACTTGAGCTTTCTCTTCCATTCAAAAGCATACGTGGGCATCCATTCTTTATCCAACATACCTTTATTAGGTGCCTACCTCATATGAGCTTCCAGGTTCTGTGTTCAGCCAAGCCGAGCACCTCAGGGAGGTGATTCCAACTGACAAGCCATCCAACAGAAAGGAAGAAAGGCAGAAGGAAGTAAAGGAAGGAAGAGAAGGAAAAGAAAGAAAAAACATCTAGAGGGTCACAGCCTAGAGTAGCAAAACTGGAATTTGAACATCGGTCCAACCCTAGAGCCCATGCTCTGTTCTCTGCACAGCATGGTCTCATGCCTAGGGTGCCACACACAGCAGAAGGTGAATGTGCAAGCTGATTTTGAGACAAGATGGGAAAGTATTGGAGACAAGAGTCTCCCATTTAAATGGGAGAGTATTTGAGACAAGATGGGAGAGTATACTGCTTTGGACGAAGTAAAGGAAGTGCAGGTGTTGAGAGAACCCATGGCATGCTGATACCATGCCCTCCCATCCACTGAGGCTCATCCATTTGTTTGCCAGCAAATTTTTATTGAGCACTTACTATGTGCAAACCCCGTGAAGACCATGGAGAAAAACAAACAACAAAAAACAAGATGGTTTCCTGCATATAATTACAACTCCAAGTAACTGCCAGAAGGGGAAGTGTCTGATACTGGGAGGGCACAAGTTAGGGCATTTGAAAAGAAGGCTGCATCGAGACAGAGAAAATGATCTGGTATCTGAAGGATGAGCAGGATTGACCAGGTGAAGAATGGGAAGAAAGGGGAAGTAGCATGTGCAAAGTCCCTGGGGTGTGAAGGAGAGTGGTATGAACCAATGAAACGGACACTAGGGCTTTTAGTGTGTGTGTGGGGGGCTGGTACATGATGGTACATGATGAAGGTGGACAATTCTCAGGGCCTTGTGGGCCCCATATACATTCTGCTTTTTATCCTTCCGGCAGTGGAACACCTTGTAAAGATTTTAAGCACAGAGAGTGAAATGATTCCATTAAACCCTGGTCAGAGCAACAAGATAAAACCCTGCACCCCCACATGAGGTGGGAGCCCATTGAAATCCCAACAAAAGGGAGCTGAGCGGACAGCAGCGATTTCAGGATTTCAGCCTCATTATGCAAAACACACAGCTTTCTAGGGGAGAGGTGAGCTTTGGAAAAAAGAGTCAACAAATTAGTTTTTTAATCTGCTTTAAGTTGCTGAAATGCCCTGTCTTCCTTCCATTGTCACCTGATGGCCTGTGGGCTATTTTAACTTTTTTTAGAAAATTTTTTTTTTAATTAAAGGATTTTTTTTTTCTTTTTGAAAAACAAATCTCAGCCGTGTTTTGATAAGATAGAATTAAAAATGGCACTGGGGAAATGCCACGGAAAGCTTTGATTTTTCTCCTTATGGCATCTGAACTGATTTAAGTAATAATTATATATTTCATCTCGGTGCAGCCTCCCCTCCTCCCTTCCTGGCCTCCCCAGCACACCACAATGTACCAGCAGCTCTGAACATGTGGTGTTCCTAAAAACCCCCAACTTTCAGCTCCTAGAGGCACAGGGACTGCTCAGTAAGAGACCTCTAAGATTTCTGAACCGATTGCTTTAGGTTTAGGGCAAATCTCAGATTCATATGCTACCAATTCATAGCTGTGTGGCTTTGGGTCATTTACTTCAGTCCCCTTAGCCTCCAGTAACTTATGTAAAATGGAAACTAATGATGGTATTTATATTCATCAGGATTCTTGTGTTTGTCAAAGACAGAAAACCCAACTTAAATATCATTACGCTCTTATTCTCGGACATAAAGGGAATATAGTGCTTCATGTAACTAGCATCCTACCTTCAGGTGTGGCTGGATCCAGGCACTCGACAGTGTTACTGCTCACTCACTCTCTTCCTTCCTTCCTCCCAGTTTTTTGACTCTCCTTTTCTCTGTGTAGGCTTCCTATTCAGACTGGCTCTGGTTATCTTCTTCTGAGCACAAATGCCCATTAGTAGCTCCAGGTTTCCTTTTTTTTTTTTTTTTTTTTTTTTAATTTTTTAAATTTACTTTTAAAGATCTTACCTATTTCATAGAGAGCATAAGCAAGGGGAGCAGAGGGCAGAAAGAAAGGGAGAAGCAGCCTCCCTGCTGAGTGGAGAGCCCAATGACATGGGCTCAATCCCAGGACTTGGGGAGCATGACCTGAGTCTAAGGCAGATACTTAACCGACTGAGCCACCCAGGCGCCCCTGTAGCGCCATGTTACCATTGTGCCAGCTGCAAGACCAGCTCCAGTAAGGGCTGGAAGTGAGCCTTGGTGCCTCCTGGAACCAGTCATCATGGCCCCACTCTTAAGTCACATGACCCTTGGAGCCTTGTGGCAGGTGACTACTCTTCGCTGCTTCCTAAACCCTGAAGACCCACAGTGGGTGAAAAGTGGGTCCTCAAAGGAAATCAGGACCCAGTTAACTGAAGAAGGGCGAATGCCAGTCAGACTAACATGACTTCCTGGCAGCCTGTCTAGTCCTTACCAGCAGGACGAGACTGACATGAGATCAAGTGTGCAAGGTGGGGTTTCTGCTAGCTCTTCTCAGCGCTGCCACGGTGATGATCATTACTGGCGTGCTGATAACAGGCCAGGCTAGAGCTCTGCAAGTAGTTAGGGTGATGGGAGACACCCCTAACCAGAATCCTCAGCCTGGACACCCTGGTGACCGCTGTGAGCCTTGGACCTGTTACTCCCCTTCCAGCGATGGCTGCTGAAAGCCATTGCCTTGTTCCTTACCCAGCAAACCCCACCGCACACATCACTTCCCCAGCTAAAAGCTGCGATGACTCAAAGGGGCAGGGAGGGGTTGAATCCAGACCCCTCCAGGGGTAGGTGGGTCCCACAGGAGGGAGACAGAGCACAGGGACTGCACTGAACCCGAGACCAGGTGCCTTGTCTACAGGGGCTCCTGCTTCTAGTCCCTGCCCACCATCGCTGAGGAGTGCTGAGCCCTGGGTGGCAACATCTCTTGATTATTTCTTCTAAGAGGTTTCCAAGGCCTGATGCAAAATTCGCCTGATTGTAAATGTTGGCCACAAATTTGGGTGATTTTAAAGCACAGGACAGACCAACCAAGCTTGTCTGTGGGTTCATTCGGACCAATGTTGTAAAGCCGGGTATCGCCAGGGAGGGGGACACGGAGCCTTTCTTGCAAATACTGTAGAGCGCTTGCGTTGTGGATGACCTCAAAAGACACAGCGGCCCATTGTTCTAGAAACCTGGGTCATGTGCAGTGTGTTTTCAGCATCCCCTCGGATGGCCACAGGAGGAACTTTTCCCCCTGAGCTGCACCATTTTTAACAGGCTCTGTGGATTGGATGAACTTCGGTGAGAACGACCATTTAGAAGGAGTTCATTCTGCTGCCTGAGATTATTAACGTTCTCTGATTTCCTCCTTCACATTATTGATTTCCTGGTATAAAACTTTCTCTGCAGAGGCTGAGAAGGTAATTCAGTGGCCATTCCTCCAGGTGAAGGAGGATTCAGTCTTGGCTCCCACCCTCTGCTGTGTGCTGAGGGCAGGTTACTGTACCTCTCTGAGTCTTAGTGTTCTCATTGCCAACACGGGGGTCCTTGGAGCTCCTGCTTCCTAAGGAGGTGTGGGGCGCAGAGTAGGTACTCAGCAAAGCTTAGCTTCTCCTGTATAGCTGCAGCCCCAGCAGCCTGGGGAGATGGTTGGATTCTTTCTGCGTATCAAGCACCCACTCTGTGCCAGGACCCCTTTGCCATGGAGTTTAGACCCAGCTTTCTGGGCCTTTTTTCTTTAACTCCTTTTTAAAAATTTTTTAGTATTTTCTGGGGCACCTGGGTGGCTCAGTGGGTTAAAGCCTCTGTGTTCGGCTCAGGTCATGATCTTGGGGTCCTGAGATGGAGCCCTGCATTGGGCTCTCTGCTCAGTGGGGAGCCTGCTTCCCTTCCTCTCTCTCTGCCTGCCTCTCTGCCTACTTGTGATCTCCGTGTCAAATAAATAAAATCATTAAAAAACTTTTTTAAAGATTTTATTTATTTTAGAGAGAGTATGTGTGAGTGGGGGCGTGGGACAGAGGAAAAGGGGAGAATCTCCAGCAGGCTTCCCACTGAGCCCAGAACCTGATGCAGGGCTTGATTTTACGACCCTGAGCTCATGACCTGAACTGAAACCAAGAGTCAGGCACTTAGCCAATGGAGCCACCCAGGTGCCGCAGTGAGAGAGAACTGTAAGCAGACTCTATGCCCAGTACAGGGCCCCATGTGGGACTTGACCTCACAACCCTGAGATCATGACCTGAGCCAAAATCAAGTGCCTGACACTTAACTGACTGAGCCACCCAGGCACCCCTCCCTAGCTCCTTAAATTCACCTTGTTCCCTTCTACCTCTGGGCCTTTGCACACACTATGCCAGCTGCCCAGCATGCTTTTCCCTCTCTGTTTCTACCCTTCACCTGGAGAACCGCAAGTCCTCCTTTGGTTCTTGGCTGAAACCTTACTTCTGAGAATTCCTCTGGGGTACCCTTAGACCAGGTCAGATCTCCCCTGCCATGAGCTCTCCAAACTCCAGATCAGTTCCTTAGGGCTTGGGGTTACAGCGCTGTGTGACGATTTAACTAGCCTGTGTCGCCTCTACCCTGCTGTCTGCTCTGGATGAGAGTGTGGGGGGGGTGGTGGTCAGGAAGGTATTGAGCTCCCTTTCTGTGTTCACACTCCAAGCCTGCCACTTGCGGCAGCAAAAGGTTGGGGCTATTAACTGGAATGTAAAAAGGAGGGCTGAGGATCCTCATATGCAGCTGGACTTGGGGGGAGAGCATGAATTAGCACAACTGCTTTGGTAAACCACCTGGCGGTATTTACTGCTGTGCCTTGAGACCGTCTCCAAGCTGCTCATCCCCTTTGAGATACAGACTCAATAATAATCAGGATGTGTGTATGTATTGTCTACTTCTTCAACTGCTATGACAAATATATGACTATATGTATGTAATAATGTGTATATTTATATAATAATATAATAGTGAAAAAAACAAAAGCTACCCAGCTGTCCTTTCTGGTGGACTGGACCAGTAAAAGGAAGTTCCATCGCCCCACGGAATAGCACACAGCAGTAGAAAGGTTGAAAGTAGAAAGAAAGTGCAGCTACAGGCCTCAGAAGGATGGATCACATACACACATAATAATACCAAGCAAACAAGGCAGACATACAAGATCCTATAGTATATAATCCCCATTATAAAAACTTGAAATAGAAACTAAACGTGAGTGTGGAGGGATGCCTGCTCCCTTAGGTCAAAGCATAAAGAAAAGTGAGGAAAAAATGGCCACAGTTGGCAGTTCCCTTGGGTGGTGAGGGAGCACAGAAGGGGCTTCTGGGGTGCCGGCCACATTCTGTGTTTTGCCCTGGAAGGTATGTGTTCATTGTGCAACAGTTCACTAAATGGTTCATCTTTGTTTTCTGCTGTTAATGTGAGTCATGGGTCCCATGGAAAGATCCCCTGTGTCTGTCCTAACTTGGAGGGGTCCCCACCCAAAACCTACCACTTTGGCTCTCATGCACAGAGAACCTCCCCTCCCCCCCATCTTCTCTTAAGCCTCTCTTTCCAGTGCAATGAATTGCTTCTGGTGTGCAGTGCGCCCCTGTCTGAGGGCTGCAGATCTCCAAGGGCAGGAACAACCCGAACAGCTTTTGTCTTGGCACTGAGGCCGCTTGGCCAGAAGACATGATTAGCCCCTTTTTTAGAGTGTGATAAGGATGGAGGGTTGATTGCCCCAGAAAAAGGAAAAAAACAAAACACGAAAGAAAGAGTGAAATAAAACCTGCAAAGCATTTTCGAGTTTCTAGTTTTGCAGGCCACCAAAAGACTGGGAGATCAGCTGTCCTGGATGGAGGGTCAGATAACAGGGCCGGGCCGCATGAGAATGAGGACCTGGGGCCCTGAGGTGGGGAGGCTGAGTGCTGCCCAGGGTGGGCTGGCCTCTAGGTTCACAAGAATTAGGTCTCTGGA
Source organism: Mustela lutreola (assembly GCF_030435805.1). NCBI lineage: Eukaryota > Metazoa > Chordata > Mammalia > Carnivora > Mustelidae > Mustela > Mustela lutreola. The sequence continues at coordinate 84,365,353 of NC_081300.1, read as the reverse complement.
CTTGCTGTCCTGGCTCTTTGCCTGTGACTTTTGGCCCCCCCTTTCTGTGCAGGCAGGAGGGTGGGCCTGGATTGACCTTGAATCTTGGCCCTGGCTGGAAGAGCAGAAACTCTATGATTTTTGTAGGACCTGGGAGCTCAGATCAGAGTGAAATGGGGTCAGGGAGTTTGAGAAGCCTGGCTGTGGTTTTGGATTATTAAATCCTTGATCATGAACTTCATCCATCCATTTAGGAAACACAGGTAGATTTCCTGCTTGCGATTCTGTCAAAAAACATGAATTGAGCTTACCTTGGGCTAGACTCTACAAAGCATCAGGTTACAGTTGGAGTGACCAACTGTCTTTGGTTTGTCTGGGATTTTCCATTTTAGCCCTCAGGCTAAGTACCTAGGGGACCCCTCAGTCCTAGGCAAACCTGGCTGGTTGGCCCACTCTCACAGAGCTCACAGCCAGGTAGAGGAGGCAGGAATTACAAACCATGAGATGAGCATTTCAGTGGAGGAAGCACAGGGCGGTGTGAAAGCCCTGAGGAGGCCCCTCGCCCAGCAGATAATGTCCAGGAAGGCTTCTTGGAGGAGGTGGCATCTAAACTAAGGCCTTCAAGAGGTACAGGGTCAGGCAGGAGTAAAGGGGGAGGGTGATGGGTTCCTGACAGGTGAGAGAAGCAAGAGCCTGGTTGTTGTTGTTGTTGTTGTTCAGGGGTACTGGGTGGTGGTGAGAAGGGTTGGGGGAGAGGCAAGGGGACCTGGAGGGCTCATGTCATGGTAGGACCTTTTGGCTCAGGGTTGGCACCTACTGGGCATTTGGAAACCCTATTGGGGGGATAGAGAAATGAACTGGAGGCACCAAGTTTAATATTTAAAGATTGTCCTAGGGATGCCTGGGTGTTTCAATCGGTTAAGCATCTGACTCTTGATTTCAGCTTAGGTCATGATCTCAGGGATGTGAGATCCAGCTCCATGTTGGGCTCTGCGCTCAGTGTGTAGCCTGTTCCGGATTGTCTCGCTCCCTTTGTCCATCTGCTCCTGCCCATTCTGCCCCCAACCCCAGCTTGTTCTCTCTCTTTTAAAAAAAAAAAAAAAAAAAAGAATTGTCTTGGCCCATGTTGAGAAAGGGAGGAGATAGGCTGGGGGGAAGAGTTAAGAAAGAATTAAGAATGGATATAAAGAGACCACTGGGTAGGACTGCTTATTAATCCTTCCAGATTAATCCTTCAGGCTCAAAGCCTCATCTCTGGCTGCTTGCTTCCTCTCCTGCCCATCGAAGTATCATCAGTATATCCAGCTGCTTCTCACCTCCTCCATCCCCATCCTGGCATCCCCAGCCCAGGTCCCCTTTTTTCTCCATAGCTGTTCCCACCTTCCAATCTACCATGTAATCTACGTAGTTATTTTCTTTACTCTCTGCTGCTTCCCCCTCCAAGAATAGCGTTTCTCAACCTCGAGCTATTGGCATTTTGGACTGGATAATTCGTCGTGGAAGGGAGCTGTCCTGTAAGTTGATGGATGCAGGAGCTCCCCTCCCCAGGTGCTGTTAATCTAAGGCACATCTGCGGATGTAGGAGGATGTCCCAGGAGAGGAAGGGGGCAGGATCGCCCCCAGTGGAGGATTGTGGCACTGCAACGTCAGGGTCCTTCACTGTTGTCTCCCCAGTGCCTGAAAGGCAAAGCCTGCCTCCCATTGGGGGTCCCCGACAAGGGCGGGAAGAATGAATGGAGTGGGAGGTGCTGGCTTGAGCCAGTAGGGAAGAGAGGGATTTGGTGCCATTGTGTTTGCTACAGTGAAAATGGAGATCCTCTTCATAATCCTCTCTATGGCTTTCATCCTACAACAGAGGAGAGGGTCAGAAAGGTTAAGCAATGGGAGTAAAAATCTCAGTCGTTAAGAAACCAAATTGAGAGTTTTTCCAGGCATCCCATACCCTCATAGAACAACGACTGCCATTATGGAGCATTTGCTACTGGCCAGCCAGTGTGCCGTGGTTGGATCCCCTTGTTAAAGCCTCCAACGACCTCATCCTGTTTTTACCAATGGGACTCTGAGGATCAGAGAGGTAGAATGAATTGCCCAGAGTTACACAGCCTGGGTGGAAGGGGCCTGTCTGACTCCAGAGTCTAAGGCTGACTTCTATGTGGGAAACAAAGAGGCACAACCTCTCCCCACCCCACCCCAGATAATTGCATCACCCCAGAGAGTCTTTCCTTTGCCTTTTGTCTGCTGAGGGCAGATGATCAAAGGGCTCCCACTGACACATTAATTATCAAGGCCGCAGAGACTCTGTAAAATTCACAAGGCCCTCAGTCATGAGAAGCCTCCTGCTCCTTAACCTTGACCTCAAGCCTAGCCCAGTGGCTGGGGTGGGGAACTGGGCCGATTGGGGCTGGGGGTTTACAGCATTCCTGCATGTGAGGTCAAGTCAGCAAGCCCCTGAGCAAATAGAGTCTTTCTAGCCGAAGAGAGTGGACCCAATGTTAGCTTAAGTCACCACTGGGTTCGAAGTGGATTGTAGCAATGGCATTGTGGGGGTTTTTTTGTTTTGTTTTGTTAAATTCCCTTACATTTTCTCTCTTCCTCCCTCCCTCCCTCTCTTTGGAAGCTTTCCCAGGGGGCCTGGAGTGGAAGCTTGTAATAGGCACCAGTATTGCCTGAACTTCAGCCAGGAGGCCCCCAAGCCGTGTTCATAGCCCATTTTACAGATGGGGAAGCTGAGACCCAGACTTCCTGGGAGACAAATGGGTGCCCTCTGGAAGCCAAAGGTTGTTTACGTTCCTCTTTGTGTAGCCCCAGCCTGACAGTGTTTCCATGACATAGCCTCCCTCTTTGGCTGTACACTCCTTATGTGGAATGTCTGTGAACAGTATTTATTAATCACTTACTATGTGCCAGGCACTGTCCTCAGCCTTTTACGTGGGTGGTGACTGCAGCCCAGCGTGCTCTGGGCAGACCTCCCTGGGCTTCGGAAGAAAAGCCCCTTTGTTGGAGCCATGGACCAGCCTCCCAGTGTAGCCGCTGGAAGTTAGCCATGTGGACCTCCGTCCCTGCCTTTCAGACCCTCCTTTGACCTGAGTTCAAGGGTCAGCTGTACACATAATATAAAGTTGGCCATTTTTAAGTATATGGTTCAGTGGTGTTAAAACAGTTGACATCGAACAATTCTGAAGTTACTGGTGCTGAGCCCCTTGTCATTGAAAATCTGTGTATAACTTGACTCCCCCCATAAACGTAACTACCAATAGTCTGCAGTTGAATGGCAGCCTTTTATTTTTTCAAAAAAATTATTTTTTAATTAATTTTTAAAGATTTTTTTATTTGTTAATTTGACAGAGATCACCAGCAGGCAGAGAGGCAGGCGGGGAGGTGGGTGGGAAGCTGGCTCCCTGCTGAACAGAGAGCCTGATGTGGGGTTTGATCCCAGGACCCTGGGACCATGACCCGAGCCAAAGGCAGAGGCTTTAACCAACCGAGCCACCAAGGCGCCCCTAAAAAATTTATTTTAGAGAGTGTAGGGAGAGGAGCAGAGGGAGAAGGGACAAGCAGACTCCACAGTGAGCACAGGGCCAGATGCAGGGCCCCATCCCATGACCCCAAGTTCATGACCTGAGCCAAGATCAAGAGTTGGAAGTTCAACAGACTGAGTCCCCCAGGTGCCCCCGTTGACTGGAAGTCTTACCCACAACATAAATAGCTATGTTAATACATACTTTGTATGTTATATATAATCTCCTATAATCTAACAATAAAGTAAGAGGAAAGAAATTGTGATTAAGGAAATCCTCGGGAAGAGCAAATACATTTATATACCATATCATAGTTATTGAAAAAAATCCCAGGCACCTCCCAGAATGCCTTGCAGCCAAGGGCACCCCCATAAATAGTGACCACATGTACCCAGGAACTCCTCCAAAGTGCTCCCTGGAACTAATCCTGTCCCCACCCTAATCTCTGGGAGTTTGGGAGATGGAAACCTACTCCACGGGCTAATGGCCCATTAACTGCTTCCCTTCAGCCAGATAACGCTGCTCTTCTTTTCTAGAAATTTTGTGTGCCTCCCCTGAGCTCCAGCCAGCTTTCTGGTGGTGGCCTTCTTGCCGTCCCCGTCCTCCCCCAGCCCACACCGGGGCCAGACTGGGAGGGCAGCTCCGTGATAAGAGCACCACCGATCCCCTTCCAGCACTGCCCTCCTTGGACCCATCTCAAGGTGGCCAGGGGCTTCAGTTTCCCGTCACAATGAGGCCATTTAGCCGGACTCGCCTCTCCGGGGACTTCTCAGAGGCAGAAACTGGAGGAATAGCGGGGACGAGAAAGCAAAGAAACAGAAGCCAGCACAACTGGCCATTCCGAAGGCCATGCGCTGGCAGAATGAGGCCCTGCCAGGTCAGATTTAAGAGATTTTTTTAGGAAGTGCCTCTGCGTGGCTTGTGTTCCCCAGTGGTGGGCTGATAGGGCACAGTGCCCAGGGGCGGACAGAGTCAGAGGCCCCATTCAGACAAGCCGAGGCAAGGGTCCAGCCTGAGCGGGGCAGCATGGGGGCCAGGAGAACAAGGGCTCTGTGTTCTGGGCACGGGGCTGGAAAGCACATGCCCCCGGCTCTAGCCCCGCACTGGACGCGATCAGAAATCCATGATGTGGCTGGGCGGCACCAGGGCCATGTGACCTTGCTGTGAGCAGAGTTTCTTCGGTGAGCTGCATTTGGGATGAGTTCTGTCCGCCTCTCCGTGGCCAGGCCGGCTCTGGGATAAAGATGACTCTAGGAAGGAGCCAGGTCCATCCCAGGAACCTGATGGGGAGAGCTTGGGTTTTCTTGCCCCGGAGACACTGAAGAGCCCAGGGAAGGGGTTGCAAACACAATGCCATCAGGGGCCAGGCAGGGGAAGTGAAGGCCGGTTTGTGGCAGACCTGGCAATGTGGGGAGCCCTGCACGTGTGATGGCTCCATGTACCACGGCTAGTTGGTGAGCCAGGTTCAGATGCCACCTCTTCCATCTGCTAGTTAGGTAACCTCAGACAAGTAATTTTGATCCCATGTCTCAGTTTCCCTACATGGAACTTCCAGTTAATACCAGCAATTTGTGAGGGTTAAAGCATTCACACACAAAAGCACTTAAGAGCTAACTTTCTCTTTTAAGACAAGCAAGAGCACTGGGTTTGTATTCAAGAGCTCCAGATTGGGGCACCTGGGTGGTTCAGGTGGTTAACATCTCTCTTCAGCTCAGGTCATGATCCCAGGGTCCTGGGATTGAGCCCCGCATTGGGCTCCCTGCTCAGCAGTGAGTTTGTTTCTCCCTCTCTGTCTCCCTCTGCCTCTCCCCCTGCTTGTGTGCTCTTTCTCTCTCAAATGAATAAATAAAAAAGCATAATACAAAAAAGACTCCAGATCATTAACCATTGGTAATGAACTCAAATTTAAAAAAATAGGTAAATACAGTTTGTCCCCTGGCTGTCAGTAGATGACAGCTTGTGGGTCATCCTGGCAAACTCTGGCCAAAGGTTTTGGACAGATGCAGGCTCCAATGCTGGCTCTCCCCTTGCCTGGTTCTGGAGCTTGGACAAGTGGCTCAATTTGTCTGTGTCATGTTTGCATTGTCTGGGGTATCCATCAGGAGCCTGGCAGGAAATGATCAGTCACTCACGTTGGGCAGTGGATGGGAGTTTAATGCTGAGGTATGGGGTGATGTGGGGAAATCACAAGGGATGGGATAGCACTCCAGAGTTAGTAACAGGGGGAGACATTCCCAGTGCTAGTTCTGGGCAGTGGCAGGAAGTAGCTGTGTAGAAAGGACCACCTATGGGAATTGGAGTGTTCAGTGGAGGGGCTCAGCCAGCCCTGGTGGCCTCACAGAGAGCCGAGTTACTGGGGGAAGGAGTGCCCTGATCATTCTCAGCCTAACATCTCACTTCCTGCTCTCCTAGTGGTCATACTGAAGGGGTAGCCAGAGAGCTGGAGAGCCTGTTGGCATGGTCCATGCAGACTGCCCCTCAGGCAGAGATCCCGGCAGAGAATGGGCAAGACCAGTTATGTTGCTGACAGACTCAGTTCTGGAAGGCTTTCCTTAGTCTAGGTGAAGTGTGGTGCTCAACACGCAGAGGTTGAAGGTATTCTCGTGGTTATTGAAGGAGGGAAGGCAGATGCACAGCAGGGCAAGTAGAGGGCTCCCCAGGTGTTGAAAGGCATGTTCATTTCCTATTGGGACTGTAACAATTTACCCTCAGCTTGGTGGCTTAGAACAGCACACGGTCATTCCCTTTTATTCTGAAGGTCGGAAGGCCAAAACGGGTCTCATTGCGTTCAAATCAAGGTGTTGGCAGGTTCTTTTGGGAGGCTCTAGGGGAAGGTCATTTTCTTGCCTCTTCAAGCTTCTAGAAGCTGCCCATGTTCCTTAGCTCATGATCCACTTCTATCTTGAATCGATCGTGCCACTCTGCTGCTCTCTGCTTCTGTTGTCGTTTCTGCTTCTTGGACTCTGACTTTCCTGCCTCCCTCTTCTAAGGATCTTTATTTATTTTAAAATATTTTATTTATTTGAGGAGAGAGCATTCACAAGCAGGGGTCGGGCGACAGGCAGAGGGAGAGGGAGAAATATACCCCCAGCTGATCAGGGAGCCCGATATGGGGCTCCATCCCAGGACCCTGAGATCATGACCTGAGCCAAAGGCAGAGGCTCAACCCACTGAGCCACCCACGCGTCCCCTCTAAGGATGTTTATGATGACATTGTGCCCACTGAATGATCTAGGATAACCTCCTTGACCTCAGGACCCTTAGTTTAGTCCATTTGCAGCATTCCTTGAACATGGGAGGTTACAGAGTCACTGGGGACTAGGACGTCTTTGGGGACCACCACTAAAAGGTTCTAGAATCTTCTCAGGGGGAAAATATATTCCCACTGCCATGCCCGGAAATCCCAAATGCCCTCCATTCGTGTCTCTTTTTTGGACCAATGATGTTCTCAAACTCCAGTACTTCTTGATCTTCCCTCCAGAATTTTCCCAGAGCAACGTATTTATCTTTAAATGGAACTTACATCAACTCACTGTTGTACTCTGGGTCATCCTAAATGACGATATGTGTAAAGGCAAGGTTTCATGTTCACTTCTAATTTTTCTAACTGTTCCCATTCAAACAATTACTTAAGTATTGACATTTTAAGGAAAGTTGATATATGAGCCACCAAAAAGTGCCTTATAGAATGCTCTGGGTCTATGTGCACCACACAGTGGGGAGGTCTGGGCGACCATCTTAAAAGCAAATTTGTTGCCTGAACGGCAAATATACTGAGTCCCAGTCTGCTAGCTGCACCGTGATTATATTAGTCAGAATGTGTGTGTGTGTGTGTGTGTGTGTGTGTGTGTGTGTGTAAGTGTGTGTAAGAGGCAGAGACACGAGAGAGAGAGATTTATCATAAGAAATTGGCTCACACAATTGCAGAAGCCAAGAAGTCCCCCGGTTTGCAGTTGGGAAACTGGAGACCCAGGATAGCCCATGGGGTGGATTCCATTCCGAGTCCGAATCCGAAGGCAGAAGGACATGGGGGGAGAGTGAATACACCCGTTTACTCCAACTTTTTATTCTACGAATGCCTCCAAAGGATGGGCAGCGGCCCACAGGTACTGGAGGGCGATCTGCTTCCCTCCATCTACCAATTCAGGTGTTGATCTCAGCCAGAAACACCCACACAGACACCTCCAGGGGGACATTTGACCAAATGTCTGGGCGCCTTATGGCCTGATCTAGCTGACACGTAAAATTAACCCTTACAGGGACATTATGGAAAGAACTCAGAGCGGGAAGTGTGCGTTCTGGGTCTGCTCTCTGTAATGTTGGGCAAGTCTCTTCCACTCTGGGGGAGGGGGGTCTCAGTCTCCCCAGCTGGGTGCTGGGGACCATTCCTCAGGTTCTCTCAAGTTCAGACACGCAAAGCTTTTGCTATTCACCTTTTGGTACCTTAGTAACGAGAGGCTGGAGCATGGGGCAGACTGGCCTTGACACAGACGGCTAGCATGTAAGCTCCAATTACAGGCCCCGTAGGGGTCCACTCTCCATCCCAGGACCAACATGACCTGTGCTTCCTGGGCCCCAGGTCACACCACATGCATATACCCATCATGGCTCTTAGTGGGGATGCTGAGCTTTAGTCAGCCTCGCGGCCATCACACCAGACCTGGAATACACACTCAGCATATTTCCCAGGTGTTGAAAGACCAACTGACTGGCTGAAGAAAAGGCATGACTGTCCCAAGAGGCTAGCGCTTGCTGAAAAGCCCCTCGCAGGGCCGGAAGCTCCCAGAAAACTCAGGAGTGAGCATGAAGGCTCTGTGAATCAGAAAGACCCTGGTTCAAATCCCGGAGCCACCCCCAAGGAGCTCCCTGACCACGGGCAAGTTACTTCCCCTGAGCCTCGCTGTTCTGATGTTCACGGGGGCGCTCATGGAAGGCTGTTCCTAAGTGTGTGCTGAGAGTTCCGTGAGATCATCTAGGGAGAGCACCCAGCCCAGCGCCCGGCACAGAGTGCTCTAGAAATAACTGAAAGGGCTATCATTACTTTTGCCACCCACGTTGTCTGGGGAAGATGCCCACACCTCTCCCAGGCCCCCACAGGGGCATGGGGGGACCTTCTGTGGAGACCCTGTATATGAGGAGGCATGTTGGAATCTCCGAAATGTCCGTGGACTCCCCCGCTCCCATTTTGCACCAACAGCGTCCTGTTGCAGTGCAAACAGGGTTCAGATGCAATAAGCCAAAACCGTACTCAAGAGGCTTCTTCCAGTCCTGCTGAAAGGAAAAATCCCACGTGAGGAAAAAATATCTTTAATCGGTGCTATGTTGCACGAAAAGATTGGAGATGGGGAGCAAATGAAGGCAGTAGATGTGGTTCGTCACAAAGAAGAGGAGGAGGAGGGGGAAGAGGAGGGTGAGCTGGGTACACGCCTTGCTCTGCCGCTTATGATCAAGTGACTTCAGAACAGTGACTTGGTGTCTCCGAATGGGTGCCCCCTCTATGCAAATGGGTTACTCCCACGTTGCCCCTTCACGCTAGCTCTGTACCCAGTGAACCCAACCACTAGTCGCTGTTGGAAGTGTTTAAAATAATGATGAAGAGGCTGGCACACAGTAGGTAGCACCTAAGTGTGACTCGGGGATTTGAACTCAGGCCTGTCTGATTCACAGAGCCCATATGCTCACCGTGGAGTGTTCTAGGGGCTTCCAGTCCCACGAGGGGCTTCACAGCAAGCGCTGACCTCTTGGGACTGTCCTGCCTGTTCTCCTATCAGTCCCTTGGTCTTTCAGCAACAGGCTAACTCTTGTTACCGTCCTTGCAAGCTGGACCCAGTAGCATAGAGATCCATGGAGGAAGTTTGGTTGGATTTGAGCAGTGCCTTTCCAAGAATGGCTTGAAATCCAGCCCTGTCTGTATATTTCAGGAACCAGCTCATTTAAGAATCTGGTTTGACAGAGTGCTGCGTTTGGTGCAGGCGGGGCAGGGGTGGGTGGTGGGTGTCAAGAAATCTATTTAAGCCAACAAATTCAGGTTTACCAGAAATACCAACTTTCTTAAATCTCTGCGAGTGATTTCAGATTAGACATGGAGTCTCTACCAGCTTGCAAGAAACTGAATTTTCATCATTGCTGGGACTCCTTCACCGGTGATGGATAGATATCCCCAGGAACTTAGCCCATCTACCTGCCCCCATCAATTCATGCAGTCATCCTCCATGTTTTCTCCAAGTCAGGAAACTCTGCCAATTCTGGGTCAACCCAGAAGGGGTGGGGGCGGAACCTGTGCCCAGATGGGTATTTCTGGCATCAGGGGTCTCCCCACTTTGCTCTGGTACTCCCAAGACGTTGCAGATGGACCGTTGTTAAGAATAAATGAAGGGCACCTGGGTGGTTCAGTGGGTTGAGCCTCTGCCTTAAGCTCAGGTCATGATCTCAGGGTCCTGGAATCGAGCCCCACATCCGGCTCCCTGCTCGGCGGGGAGCCTGCTTACCCCCCCTCTCTCTGCCTGCCTCTCTGTCTACTTGTGATCTCTCTGTCAAATGAATAAAATCTTAAAAAAAAAAGAATGTTTCAGTTTTGCTTATTTGTTTAATTAATAGACTTTGTGTGAGAGTGGGCATTTTTAGGCTTATAGAAAAATTGACCAGGCAGTACAGAGTTCCTATATACCCATTCGACCCTGCTCCCCCCACACCTCCACCCTGGGCTTCCTCTATGTTAAATGTATTAGTGTGCTTGTTTGTTATAGCTGATGAGCCAATACTGATACATTATTGTTTTAAAGATTTTATTTATTTATTTGAGAGAGAGAGCATAAGTGGAGAAAGGTCAGCGGGAGAAGCAGGGAGCCTGATGTGGGACTCGATCTCGGGACTCCAGGATCATGACCTGAGCTGAAGGCCGTCACTTAACTGACTGAGTCACCCAGATGTCCCCTGATACATTATTATTACCTAAGTTCAAATTCACTCCCTGTTGTACGTTCTTTGGGTTTTGACATGTGCATAATGACTTGTACCCACTGTGACCGTCTCATTCAGAATAGCTTCATGCCCTAAAAATCCTATGTTCCCTCCCTCACCTTCACCCCTAGAAACCACTGATCTTTTTACTATCTCCATAGTTTTGCCTTTTCTGTGTTGTTTAATTTAGCTTCCAGGATGAAAAAAAAAAAAAAAAAAAACTAGACAATTTTATTTAAAAACCCAGGGGACCAAAATCTCATGAAGAATTAGGATATCCCCGGTAGGTTCTGGTAGAGCTGAGTTCCAGTTGCTGCCCTCTCAGAGGGGAATGAGCCATCCCATGCTTTCCTCTGTGTCCTTGTGGGGGTGGTGCCCTCTCCCTTTGTTGGCCCCTAGAGGAACTGGAGTTTGCTGCCCTGCTCTGGCCTCGTACAAAGACCAGAACAGCCTCTGATATGTGGGCTGCCTCTGTTTCTTGCCCTGCAAATACATCCCCAAGGCCAGGTCTTACAACAGCCTGGCCACCTGCTTGAAATGGGGAGGAGAAAAACATAGGGAAATCCAACACAAATTTATTCCCTGGAAATTATCTTATCACCTGTGGGAGGCTCACCTGAAGCCATGCAAACACCCAGCTGCGGGGCCATGTGAGGCTGGGGCAAAGTCAGCCAACATCCTGCACTCAGCAGATTCTGTTCCCCTGTGTTCTCCCTACAACCTGCAAGTATTGGTTGTCAGAGGCCATGGACCCCGGCATCGGGCTACGCACAGTGTCCTTCAGTGGCTGCCACAGCACTGGGTCAATTATTTATGCTAATGCTGCAACTCACCCTACTAACCCCCTTCCTGGAGTGTGTCGGGGAACTAGACACCCAGATATTAAATTGCCAGTGGAGTGGTGGAGTGGAGGTGGTGGGTGCATGGGGAGACTCGGGGAGACGTGAGGCCAGAGCATCACTGAGACACGGTCGGAAATGAAGACGGCCCTTGACCTTGGTCTCGGGCTTTTACTTGGGAGGAAACCCTGCATCTCTAAGCAGTGAAACGTGAGCTGGCAAGATGGGAACGTGCTCTCTTCTTCCTGCCGCCGCCAGCAAGGCCCTCTGTGGTGCTTATGCTCAGAGCCTCCAGGAGAGGTCGAGGAGTGGTGAAAAGAGCACTTGATTTGGAGTCCAGTATCTGCCCCCTTTTTGCTGTGCGATCTTAGGCAAGTTGCTGTGTCTCTTTGAATCCCTGTATTCATCTCTGGATGGAAAAAGAGAAGGTGGCAGTAAGGTCTCATGGGAGTGTCAGTACAGTTGTCGTATCTCAGGGGCTCTTCTGTTTTCTGTCTCCACCCTTCTTCCCTCCCCGTAGCACCAACTTTCTGCTCCTGTCCCAGTTGTCCTACTCAAATCCTCCCTCCCCCTCTCCCCCTCCCTCGCCTTCCATATTTATTTAATCCACAAGTATTTACTGAGCACCTACTAGGTGCTACTAGCCACTGTCCTCGGCTCCAGGGAACACAGTGGTAGACAAGATAGACCGTGTCCCTGGCCTTCGGAAACCAGTGTCTCATCAGTGACCTTCTCTGTATCTTAATCCTCACCTCCAGCTACCCTGATCTGGGCCACCTCTGTCTCTTGCCTGGATTCCTGGAACATTCTCCACACTGTAGCCAGAGTTCTTCCTGAATCACAGATCCAATGTACCTGGGGCTCCCTGCTGCCTCTCAGATGAAACAGAAACTCACCAGCCATCTTCGCCTCCTTTCTGTCCCTGAAGCTGATGGAACCTCCCTGGCCTCTGAATGTTTGCCCTTGCCGTTCCTTCCACTTGCTTTCGTGTTCTTAATACAACATCATCTTCTTTTCAGGTGTCACTCTTGATACCTCATTGTCCAGGCAGCCCTCCTTAGCCCTTTCTGCTTCTCCATCACAGCCCTGATGAGAGTAACAGCTGAACACACAGACCATGCTTTCTGTGTGTCTGACTCTGTGCCTATTTTACAGATGAAAGAACCAAGGCACAGAGAGCAAAGTGTCTTTGCTGGGGTCCCACAATGTTACAGTTGCCTCTGTCTACTCCATCATGGGTCCCCCGGGACAGGGTCTCTGTCTCGCTTGGCTGTGCCTCAGCATTCAGCACACAGGGCCTGGCACTGAGGGGGTGCTCAGCAAAGTCTCCGTGCATGATGAATGACCATCTTGCGCAATAAATGAGCTCATCATGGTCAAAGCCCTGCTTGAATTGCTCGGAACTGCCTGCTCGTAAGGGGTCCTTATTATTCCACTTGGACTGTGAGTTGGTTCCGCCAAGGGAGGAATCCAGTCTCCCTGCCCCAGAGAGGCCTGGCTGCCACCAGGCAGTGAGGGTGTGGGAGGAGGGTTCTTGCCATCATTTGTTTTTCTCAGACTGTTTTCCAATAGAGACTGTCTCTCCTCCAGCAGGCAGTGGCGTCCGAGGATACGATAGCGTTGGGGGCGGATTTCTGCCTGCGGCAGACTCCTGAGGTTTCCCCTTGCACTGAGACACAGGGCGTCTGCTTGGCTGGGGCTCTGCTGGGGCCTTAGTGGGGATGTTAGACACGGGTGTGGCAACATGAGAGCCGCGCCTCGGGACAGCCTCCTTGTTTTAACTTAGCGGCAGACTGGACCAGGCGTGAGGGCTACTGGGGCTGCGGAGGCTGCTGAGTGTTAGGCTGGTTTCAAGACCCAAAGAGCACATGAACCGCTGTGGGATCTGCGGGAGGATGGCTGGGAGCACGGGCAGGGGAGCAAGGGCTGTCGGAAGAACTCCCTTCAGTGCCTGAGGTCTGGTGTCTACACGGCTTGCTCCAAATCCTTTCCTGGTTGTGCTGTAGCTAGATATGATTGTGGTGTGATGTGTACTAGAATATTCTCATTTTACCAGATGATCAAGCTGTGCTATCCTCTCTATGCTGTGCTGCACTATTTGTACTAGACTGTATTCTGCTGTATTCTGTGTGTACTGACCTGTCTGTTCTATACGGCGTTACACTCTCTATCCTATACTATATTATGCTATCCTAAACTATTTCTATTATTGTATGTACTATATTATCTGTATATATATCTGTATATATATACAGATATATATATATATCTGTATATATATACATATATATATATATATCTGTATATATACTGTCCACACTATATGCTATACTATCTATCTTATGCTCTCTGCGCTGTACTATACTGTTACACTATATTCTGTATTATCTGTATTATATTATACCATCCCTTCTGTATACCACACCGTCTACACTAAGCCATCTGTAGTATGCTGTTTATTCTATACTATACTGTCTGAGCTATACTATCTGGATTATTCTATGCTATCTCTGCTACACAATTTATACTAAACTGTCCATACAATACCATCTATTAAACTGTCTGTACTGTACCGTGTTATCTGTTCTGTACCACATACACCATGCCACGTAATAAACCCAGATTTCACAGAAACCAAGTGACAAGAACATCACACAAACCTAGGAGGTAGACACCCCGATTCAGATCCCAGCTCTGTCCCCTGACACGCTGTGCATCCTCAGCTTTGTCCCATGACCTCTCTGAGCCTCCGTTTCCCCATCTGTAATGTGCAAATGTTACTTCCAGTCTACCTTGTAGAGCTATTGTAGGAAAATGTCATAACACATGTAGTGGCTGGGATGGGTTGAATTGTGTTGCGTCCCCCTAGAGTCTGTAGACTGAAATCCTAACCCCACCCCCAGTACCTCAGATTGGGACTAAATCTGGAAATGGGGTCATTGTGGATGTAATTCATTCAATTAGGCTGAGGTCATACTGGAGTAGGGTGGGTCCTAATCTAACAGGAGGGGTGTCCATATAAAAAGGAAATTTGGACATGAACATGCAGCCAGGCAGAATGCCAGGGAACTGTGAAGACAGAGATCGGGCTGATGCATATCCCAGGAACACGAAATAGCACCAGTAACTCCCCAGAAGCCAGGCAAGAACTGTGGAAACAATTTTCCCTCCTAGCCCAGAAGGAACTGACACTGACCTTAACTTCCAGCCTCCAGAAGTGAGGGGAATAAATCCATGCTATGAAAGTCCCCTGGTCTGTGGTATTTGGTGAGCAACTGTAGCAAACAAATCCAGGGGCTTAGCACAGAGCCCGGCACAGAGGGAGAGCCCACTGCACCATGCCCATCACTGCTGCAATCACTAGTATGTTCCGTTGTGCAATTCTTGTATAACTGACAGTAGGTCAGGAGCTGGACAGAGCTAGCGGATAGCCCCTTCCCAGCAAGGCTGTGTGACCTAGGTAAGTCACTTTCCCTCTCAGGGCCTCTCAGTGCCCTAACTCATAAAGTGGATGCTCAATGGGACCACTTGCGTGCCCATCTCACTCCAGCTTCTCTGTGCTCTCTCTTCCCAGATCTTCCCAGTGACCTCTATCATTGCCGTCCTCCCCATTTGACAGATGAGGACACTGAGGCTCCCAGACAGAAGAAGTTACCTGCCCGAGGTCATACTAAGGCCAAGTGGCAGACATGGGGTCAAACATAGACTGCGCATGCTAAGACCCTTGGCCATGGAGCTCTAGCGAGGGCAGAAGAGAAAGAGGGTGATCTCAGATTCTGTCTAGGCAGGGAGATGGGATTGGCCCTATTCCTGTCATCTCCTCCTTTGGGCTTATCCAGTGTCTCCCTTGTAGTCTGCGTCACTCCCCACACTATTAAGAGTCCTTCTGTTTACTGGGGGAGATAAGATGGTGAGGGGGTGGGGGTGGGGAGTCCCAGATCCCTCCTCAGATCCACATATAGAATAATCGACTGCATGTACCATGCAAAGGGACTGGGGCTGTGGAGGGGGGGTGCTTCAACCCCTCTAACCCACTTCAACACACAGTGTGACATCCATGGTCCACAAAGCTTTCTCATTCCAGCTTTATGAATGTATATTCATATGCACGTATATGAACCAAGTTATGCTTTTGGGGGGAAGAAAAAAAAAGCTATTTTGTTCTGCTTCTCAGCATCTCTTTCCCCCCAAATGCCAAGGAGTTTCCACCTCTAATAAACAGTAAGCAGTCACCAGAAACGCTAAGAGTATACTCCCAGGTAGGGGAGGAATTTGGCTCAGACCTGCAGCCCAGCATTCTTTTTTTTTTTTTTTTTTTTTTTTTTTTTAAAGATTTTATTTATTTATTTGTCAGAGAGAGAGCGAGCGAGAGCAAGCACAGGCAGACAGAGTGGAAGGCAGAGTCAGAGGGAGAAGCAGGCTCCCTGCGGAGCCCGATGTGGGACTCGATCCCAGGACGCCGGGATCATGACCTGAGCCGAAGGCAGCTGCTTAACCAACTGAGCCACCCAGGCGTCCCAACAGCCCAGCATTCTTAAGAACACATTCCATCTGTTTTCTGGAAGAGCTGGGGCCAGTCCTTTCCTTTGCCATCTCCACATAAGCTCTGCCCAGACCTGAGGACATCAGGAACATTTCTGAAGAATTCTAGAGTCAGGTAGACTCGGTAGAAAAGTGCCCAGAACTTAGTAGGTGGCTTTTCCCCTTCTATATCACTCATTCATTGCACAGCAAAACCAACAACAAAACGAAAAGGCAACGTACTGAATGGGAGGATGTATTTGTAAATGACCTAACAAGGAGTTAATATCCAAGATGTATAAACACCAAAAAACAAAACAAAACAAAAAAAAATCACCCAAATAACCTGATTTAAAGATGGGCAGAGGAATTGAATAGATACTCTTCCAAAGAAGACATCCCGGCCACCAACAGACACATGAAAAGATACTCAGCGTCACTCATCATCGGGGAAATGCAAATCAAAACCATGAGATCACCCTACACCAGTCAGAAATGGCTTGTCTCAAGAAAACAAGACATAACAAGTGTTGGCGAGGATGTAGAGAAAAAGAAACCACCAGCGTTGGTGGGAATGTAAAGTGGTGCAGTCACTGTGGAGAACAGTATGGAGGTTCCTTAAAATTAGAGTTGGGGGGCACCTGGGTGGCTCAGTCGGTTGAACAGTTGCCTTTGGCTCAGGTCATGATCCCAGAGTCCTGGGATTGAGTCCAAGGCTGGGCTTCCTGTTCAGCAGAGAGCCTGCTTCTCCCTCTCCCTCTCTCTGCTGCTCCCTCTACTTGTGCTCTCTCTCTCTCTCTCTCAAATAAATAAATAAAATCTTAAAAAAATAATAAAAATAGGGGCATCTGGTGGCTCCGTCAGTTGAGTGTCTGCCTTCAGCTCAGGTCATGATCCCAGGGTCCTGGGATCGAGTCACACGTCAGGCTTCCTGCTTAGTGGGGAGCTTGCTTCTCCTTCTCCCCCTGCTGCTCTCCCTGCTTCTGCACTCTCACTCATGATCTCTCTCTCTCTCAAATAAATAAATAAAAATCTTTTCAGAAAATAAATAAATAAATAAATAATAAAAATTTTAAAAACTAGAGCTGGAGATATCCTACAATCCAGTAATTCCACTACTGGGTACTTACCCAGTGAAAACACCCCCACCCCCCAACTAATTTGAAAAGACATACACACCCTTATAGTTACTGAAGCATATTTAAAGTAACCAAGAGATGGAAGCAACTTAAGGGTACATTGGTAAATAAATGGATAAAGAAGATGTGACACATACACACACACACACACACACACACACACACACTCTCTCTCTCATAGGAATATTACTCAGCCATCAAAAAAGAATAAAATCTTGCCATTTGCAACAACACAGATGGACCTAGAGGGTATCAGGCTAAGGGAAACCAGGGAGAGAAAGGCACATACCATATGATTTCACTTCTATGTGGAATTTAAAAAACAAAACAAAAAAACAGACCGACTCATAAACACAGAGAACACCCTGGCTCCAGAGGGGAGGTGGGTGGCAGAGGGAATGAATGAACTAGGTAAAGGGAATTAAAGGAGACAAACCTGATTTAGAAACTCACAGAGATGAAGAGTTACAGCACAGGGAACGCAGTCAGTGATACTGTCATACCGTTGTACGGTGACAGATGGTGACCACACTTACCGTGGGGAGTATCGAGAATAGAAAAATCATTCATTCATTGACTATCACTGAAGAAGCGCAGGCTCCTTACCAAATGCTTCCAATGAGCCAGACTAAACGCCAGCTGCCCCACTCCTCACCTGCCCTCCCAGCAGCCTGAAGGAAATGCATTGACGCCCCATTGTACAGGCAGGCAAATGCCTTCAAGAGAGTCTGAGCGCCGCTCCCAAGGACGAGAAGCTAGTGTGTGGTGGGACAAGCATCTGAGCCCACACGGGTCTGACCAGATTCCGAAATCTGTGCTCTTCAGAAGTGTCTACTGGGGGCTCCTGGGTGGCTCAGTTGGTTAAGCGGTTGCCTTTGGCCCAGGTCATGATCCCAGGGTCCTGGGATCGAGTCCCACATCAGCCTCCCTGCTCAGCAGGGAGCCTGCTTTTCCCTCTCCTTCTGCCTGCCTTTCTGCTTACTTGTGATCTCTCTCTCTGCCAAATAAATAAATAAAATCTTAAAAAAAAAAAAAAAAGTCTCTCCGTTCTAAGTGAGGTCTGCTGATTAAGGCTCCTGCCTCAACGATCTATGTTCTAATCCCTTGAGCCCATGAATATGCTACCGGACATGGGGGAAGGGACTTGACAGATGGCATGAGGTTAAGGATCCCGAGAAGGGGAATTCTCTGGGGTTATTTGGAAGAGCCCAGTGTCCGCCCAAGGGTCCTTAGAAGAGGGAGAGGCGGGGGGAGGGTCAGAGTCAGGGAAGGAGATGCAATGACATTTGCAAGAGGTCTGACAGATGGCAGGAAGGGACCACAAGCTGAGAATGCCAGTGGCCCCCCAGAAGTTAGGAAGTTAAGTCACCAGAGTCTCCACAGAGGCCAGCCCTGTGGACGCCTTGCTTTTAAAAGACTTCTGACCTCTAGAACTCTAACAGGATAAATTTGTGTTGTTTTAAGCTTCTGTGTTTTTTTTACTGCAGCCCTAGGAAGTGAATTCACGAAGCATAGAGAAGAAAAATAAAAGGTGCTAACGAAGAACATAAAGCATGTCTTGAGAGCTCGTGAATGTAGGTGTGGCTCCCTAGGGGGACTGAATGAATGAAAGATACACGGTGACTTAGTGTTCGCATGTAGGACATCCCAGTGGGGTTACAATCTTCTCCCCGCCCCCACCCCTGCTGGGGCCCAGTGAGGGAGTGGTTGGCACTGCCATTGTGATCTAAGTCTTTTATTCTCTTATAGGGTTGTTTAACCACTGATCTCAGGAGAGGGGGACTGAACTTTTTATGGAGGTACAGCCTATATATGGTAAAGTAAAACATCAGGATGTGTCATGAATGTATAGAATTGTGTCGCTGTCGTCGAAGTCTAGATGTAGGGTATTCCCATCACTCAGAAACTTCCTAACCGATACCCCTTGGGGGTAACCTGCCTCTTTGATTTCTGTCCCCAAAGATTAATTTGCCTATCCTTGAACTTCATATAAATAGTATCCCATGGCATCTTTTCTCTTGTGCACGCTTCCTTAGCTCCACATCATGTCTGAGGTTTACTCACGTTGTTACACGTATCAACAGTTCAAGTTCATTCACTTTCCTGCCGGAGGATGTGTGGGGTGTTTCTCCAGTTGGGGTCCATAATGAACAGAGCTGCTAGGAGTGTTCTTGTACACGTCCTGTGGTAGACACAAGCGCTCCTTTCTCATAGGTATGTGCCTGGAGTGGCACTGTGGGACCGTAGGACAGGTAGATGGTAGTAGATACCCTGGTTCTCTGGCCTGGAGTGAACCTTGGGAGTGCCTTCTTGGCCCACCTCAGCCTTATTTCCAGAAGATCCATTCTCTTTCTCTGGGCTGCTCTGGTTCCCGGGATTATGAGACAAGGAGGTGCAAGAAGGGTCCCTCCCCTCCCGGCCCGAGAGAGCATCATCCGACCTGGTGGTTAGGGTTAGGGTGTGTGGGACATGGGTGCAGCTGGACAGGAAGGGGGCAGGGCCTCTCTGTTTCAGTTGGGGCTCATTCTGTGCTGGAAATCTTTGCGCCCCCTGTGGTGAGTTCGTGAGGTGGAAGGTTGGGTTCAGCTGAGTGTGTAGTGATTTCTCCCAAACTTACCAGCATCCCACCTTTGAGATTTTTGCCATTTGTATGCTTTCCTTTGAATTGACTTCCTTTTTTTTTTTTTTTTTTTAGCTGAAAACTATTTATTGAAGGAGTTAACTTACCTGCAAATATGAAATCAATTGGACTGTCTGTAAGTAGGGGTTAATCCCCGTACAGTCTATAAAAGCAAAACAAAGTTAATGAATTCTAGCCAGGTACTGTCGCCAGCCAGGGGCCACATCCCTGAGACTCCTCTCTGTTATCATGGTGGACTGGTGAACATCAGGGAGGAGAGGCATTGAAGAATTGTTAGAACCCAAGTGAGACTTTTTGTTTAAAGATTTTATTTATTTGACACAGAGAGAGAGATCACAAGTAGGTAGCTAGAGGGAGGGAAGCAGGCTCCCCACTGAGCAGAGAGCCTGATGCGGGGCTCAATCCCAGGACCCTGAGGTCATGACCTGAGCAGAAGGCAGAGGCTTAACCCACTGAGCCACCCAGGCTCCCCGAGACTTTGTTTTTGATGTAATCAGGGACAGTGAAAGAAAACTAAAAAGGAATTACTTTCTCACTTTGTGATCGGAGGTTACTTAATGCTGGAATCTTCTCTCATGGCAAGGCTGGGTCCATACCTGGGGAAATGCCAGGGTCCTGGAGAGTGGTCTTTATTTGAATCTTGTCATTTGAACTCTATGATTTGAATCTGTGACTTTACCTCTCAGTGTCCTCATTTGTACAACAGGATCAACATGGCCCAGCTTTGGCGGCCTGGGGGTTTCCCATGGAATGACCGTGATCTTGGCAGCATCATGATGGGGACAGCTCACGAATCTCGGGGTTTGCAGCGGGAATGAGCATCCAGGATGGCTGTGCATATGGCAATTCCTGTTAGGGCCCTTGCTCCTAAGCAAAGTCATCTGAGTGTTTACTGCCCTTGGGATCCTGCCAAGGTTAAGTGGAGAATATGGTCCTGGTGAAATTCACACTTTGTCATTTGTTCACAGGCAGAGACATTAAATCCCATCCATTGGAGAGTAAACAGGATCTCCCCATGCATCTGCTTTCAAGGAGGTTGTGATGTGGAGAGGGGGTGTCCCTGTCAGACCATTTGGGTTCCAAGCCCAGTTCCACTGTCTACTCACCCTGTGCCTTGACTATGCCACTTCTCCCTGGGCCTCAGTTTGGGAATACTCACCTTTACCTCATCAAGAGATAAGAATGACTGGATTAGATAAGGCACAAAAGACAATCGCCAGATATTTATGAGATTAAAAACTGCTACTATAATTATTCTTTCTTGAGGAAGCCATAGACTGCATTTAAATTCTCTGCAAAGCCTATTCTGCCTCTTCAACTCCTGATCATCCCAAATATTTGTGTCAGGAAGTTCCTCCCTCTCAACTGTAATTCTGTCCTCAAATTCTGCTCCCCACAGCCGAGACAACAGATTTTCACAAACCTGGGTAGGAATTCTACAACAGCTCTGACTCAGGTAAGACCTTTTTATGTAGAAAGTGGCAAAAACACAACTCAGATAGACTTTCTAAGAAGAAAACAGTTTATTTGGGCTTGTAGTCACCAAAATCTACAATACATTCAGGTATGGCTTGATCCAGGCTCAAGGACCATGAGATCTTAGCTTTTCTGCATCTCTGCATTTCCCTCATTGTTGGCACTCGGATAGTAGCAAGATCTCCCAAGGAATCCAAGACTACTTCTCTTAGATGCCCATTGGGAACCAGGACTTCTGCCAGCCAGGCTTATTGGTTCTGATTTACCTGGGTTTTTTTGAACCAGCCAGGGGTGAGAGAGGGAGGTGGTCTATGGTGATTGGGTTCAGCCTGTCAGGGCCCATCTTTGGAACTGAATTGAGAGTTAGCCTTACTCAAACCACACAGGCTGGAGGATATGTAGATTCTGTAGGGAATTGATGCTGGAAGGGGGGGGGGTGGATAAAAGGATGCTGGGGTTGCAATCAGCCAATGTCTGGACACATTTTTGAGATGAAGAAATGATAGATTTTCCATTAGAGACCCAACAGTGCAATAGGTTTGAAGGAGCATCTCTCTATGTGTCTGTCTGTCCATCTGTCTCTCTCTCCTTGTTCCCAGTGCTCTGTGGCCTGAAAATAACAAGGTTGGAGTCAGAGTGATGAATGGGGCAAGATTGATTCTGCACTAATCTTGCCTGGAAGCTGCAGCTATTTTGGGCCCCTGCTGAGCCCTGGTTTAGCTTAGCTAGTTAAAGAACAGGGCTCATGAGGTCAAGGGTATAAAAAGGGAGCAGAAACATGGGACTGGAGGCACAAGTCTTTGGACCTGATTAGGCTCTGCCACTTTGACTCAGGTCCTCAGGTAAGTGTCTTACCCTCCCTGGGCCAACAGCTCCACATCTCCCCCACTTCCTTTTCTTTCTATCCCCAGCTCCTCCACTAGGCACACCTACACATCTCAGGTCACTGCCGGATTTCTGACCCCAGGATGGGTTGGATGGCTCTTCATGTTCTTGTAGACCCTTAGGCTTCCAGGTATAAGTCCCACTTGTCCCAATTTCTCAGTGAATGAGGTGGGGGTAAGTCTGTCAACCTTACTGTGCCCCGTGCCAGGCTCCCTGTTCAGCAGGGAGTCCTGCTTGAGATGCTCCCCCTCCCCCTGCTCCCCCACTACTCAGGCTTGTACTCTCTCTTAAAACGCTAAAAAAATAATAAAAAGGGATGATTTTGACATCTGGGGGACTATTGAGCTAATGAAATAAACTTTCTAGCCTCCTGTCATGTAAGATACATGAAACTGGGGCTTCCTATCATTCTTTCCTCTACCTCATCTAGCATCCCTTCTGGTGTATAGTATGTGCATAATGAAACTTGTGGAATAAATGTCTTAGGTTTCTCTTCTCTTAGATTCCAGTCTCTGCTCTTGCCAGACCCTCCACCCAGAACCTCAACTTTCAGGAAGGCCCCACTAACACCCAGATATCTGGTCCTAAATCCGTGGTCTCCAGGGTATCACTGACTTTATAAAGAGTGAGTGAGAAGAGCAGCATGTTGTGGGGGGTAGAACACCCAGCTGGTAGATGTTGCTGGGTCAGGGATGGAGGAATGAAGGAGTCACTGAGAGGCTGGGGAAAGTCAGCTGGAGAGAGCGTCTTTGGTTCTGCCCAGAGCCTGACCTGCAGTGACCCTGTATAAGCTGGGCCAGCAGCAGAGCTAACAATAAATAAACAGAATGCCCAAACAAGCCCCCCTCTGTTGGACCATTAAAGACCTGAGGGAGGTTACTGCACTTGGCAGCGTCCTCCGTGGGTGGCCAAGAAGCCAAAGATGGAGAAAAATAAAAATAAACTGCACAGGACCTATGGGGGCTGACTTAGCTTTCTCTCCACACCCACGCCCCCCAACCCAGGCATGCTCAAAGCTGTGTGCTGGCAGTGTTCTTTGGCCAAAGAAAATGTCCTGGGTGTAGAGGTGTGTATGGGTATGTGTCTGTCCCAAATAAGAATCCGCTTTCACTCTTACCTTAATTTTTATGTGTTATTGATTGGGTTTCAGTCAATTTTTTCCTTAGGTTAAGAAGCTTACTCAGTTGGGGAGGGTATGTGCTTTGGTGAGTGCTGTGAAGTGTGTAAACCTGGCGATTCACAGACCTGTACCCCTGGGGATAAAAATATATTATATGTTTATAAAAAATTAAAAATTAAAAATTTAAAAAAAAAAGAAGCTTACTCAAGCTGAGCCCTGTCCCTCTATGCCCAGCAGTGCTTTTTGCTCACGACACATGTGGCGAGACAGTGGACGAGGGTGAGAGTTATAATGTCAGTGGCGATCGTGACAGTAATGATGACAGTGATGATGACGATGGTGGTGACAAAGATGATGGTGATGGTAGTGATGGGGTTGACGATGATTGTGGTGGTGGTGGTGGTGATGATGGTGATGACAATGATGGTGATGGTGATGATGATGACAATGATGGTGACAATGATGATGATGATGATGCTGGTGATGATGCTGGTGATGACAATGATGATGACGGTGATGGTCGTGATGGTGATGGCAGTGATGATGATGATGGTGACGATGATATAAATGGTGATGTGATATCAATGACGGTGGGCGTCATGACCGAGCAAACACCCACTGAGCCCACTAGGTGCCCAGCATCCTTTGAAGTGATTTCATTTAATGTACTAATTGATTTTATTCTTGGAGCCACTCTGTGAGCCAGGATCTGTTGTCATTGGATCCACCATGTGGCAGCTGTGTGATGCTGGGGAAGTGATTTCATCTCAGCCTCGGCTTCCCTGTCCCTAAGATGGCATGTCCCGGGAGCACACTCAGTGTTTGACATAAACATTCAAGAGATAAAGGTGATACTTTTTATTTCTCTTTTCTTTTTTTTAAGATTTATTTATGTATTTGAAGGAGAGCTTAAGCCAGGGGAGGGGCAGAGGAAAAGGAGAGAGAGACTTCCAAGCCGATTCCCCATTGAGCATGGAGCCTGATCCTGGGCTCGATCCCACCACCCTGATATCATGACCTGAGCTGAAATCAAGAGCCCCACGCTTCACTGACTGGGCTGCCCAGGTTCCCCAGATAAAGGTGATTCTTGGGATACCTGGGTGGCTCAGTCAGTTAAGCATCTGCCTTCAGCTCAGGTCATGATCTCAGGGTCCTGGGATTGAGTCCTGCCTGGGGCTCCCTCCTGGGTGGGGACCTGCCTCTCCTTCTCTATCTCCTGCTCCCCCTGCTTATGCTCTCTCACTATTTCTTCAAATAAATAAACAAAATCTTAAGGAAAAAAAAAAAGCAACTCTGAAAGTTCCTCGTGGGGCCCTCCTGTGAACCCCGTGTAGAAGGGGTATTCTGATAACCTCCCGTCTTACGGAGCAGGCCTGCTTTCCCACACAGAAGGCGCTGAGCCAGGCATGGGTGGCCAGCCCCGTTGGCCTGCAGAAGCAGTTTCAGTCGTCCCTGCATGGTGGTTTTGATCCATGGGGTGCGTGGGCTGGGCCCACACGAGCCCAGATGGACCCCCGAGCATGCTGAGCTGAGCCAGCCCCCCAGCAGGCCCTCTGCTGAGCGGCCCAGGGCTGCCTGCAGGGTTGGAGTGGGTAAGGTAGGGGCGGCTGGAGCTCTGGGACACACGGCAGGAGTTTCCTGGTGCCTAGATGATCTGGATGCCAGGCACACAGTTTGCCACTTCCCTCGCCTCCCATCTGAGGAGGCCCTGGGATGCCTCCTGATTTGGAGTGAGCTCCATCCAGATATTTTCTCCAGCTCTGCAAATCTGCAGATGGATCTCTGGATCTGCCGGGCTACCCAGCCTCTGTGGGGCCACCGGGTGGTCAAGAGGGGGTAGTCCGATCCGAGCTGTGCTGTGTAGGTTGTAAGACACACACTGGAGCTGGGGATCTTCGTGTGAAGAAAAGAATATAAAGTACGTTGTTAATAATCATGTTTCTATTAATTTCATGCAGGGTTGGCAATGTTCTAGATTTGGGGGCTCTGTTGAAGTACCTGATTAAAGCTGATTTCTCCTGTTTTTCCTTTTGGATGTGGCTGCTTGAGCATTTTTGGTTATGCATGTGGCTGACGTTGTAATTCTGTGCTCTTGAGCTCACAGTTAACAGAGATTTAATAGTTCCACAGTCGAACAGCTTGCTCAGGAGAGTTCCAGACCTGAATTCAGATCTCCAGATTCCTAGCTCCTAACCAGCTGTGTGACCTTGGGCAACTCACTGCCCCTCTCTGGGCCTTAGTTTCTTCCACCATAAAATAAAGATAGAAAGAATACGTGCCTCATAGGGTTATCTTGTGAGCAAATGAGAGACAAGGTGGACGGTAGTGAAAATAGCACCTGGCATCAGGTGAGTGTTCCATAACTAAGAACTGTGCTGCCATTTATTATGAGCTGATCTGGGCTGACCCCATGGAGCCCAGACCTCTCCAGCCTCGAGAATGTTCTTATTTGTCCCTTCTGGGACCATGATTTTAAGTAAGAATTTTTTTTCACTATATTAAAAAAAAGAGAAAGACTTATCAGAGACACCGATCATTTTTTTTAAAGATTTATTTATTTATTTTAGAAAGAGAGATCAGAGAGAGGGGCAGAGGGAGAAGGGGAGAGAGTCATAAGCAGACTTTGCACTGAGTGTGGAGCCCCATACGGGGCTTGATCTCATGACCCTGAGATCACGACCTGAGGCAAGACCCATGGTCAGATGCTTGACCCACTGCGCCACCCAGGCACCCCCATACTTTTTTTTTTTTTTTTAAGATTTTATTTGTTTGACAGAGATCACAAGGCAGAGAGGCAGGCAGAGAGAGAGAGAGGAGGAAGAGGGCTCCCCACTGAGCGGAGAGTCTGATGCAGGGCTTGATCCCAGGACCCCGAGATCATGACCTAAGCTGAAGGCAGAGGCTTTACCCACTGAGCCACCCAGGCACCCCAACACTGATAATTCTTTTTTTTTTTTTTTAAAGATTTTATTTATTAATTTGACAGAGAGAAATCACAAGTACACGGAGAGGCAGCCAGAGAGAGAGAGAGAGAGGGAAGCAGGCTCTCCGCTGAGCAGAGAGCCCGATGTGGGACTCGATCCCAGGACTCTGAGATCATGACCTGAGCCGAAGGCAGCAGCTTAACCCCCTGAGCCACCCAGGCACCCCAACACTGATAATTCTTGATGAGGAATTCTGTGTCTTGAGAGAGGATGGAGTGTAGCAAGAGTGAATCCAATTCCAGCCCCCAAACATGGAGTTGTACCATCGTTGACAGTTAATGTGTAATTTCTAGGCTTTTGGAAATCCTAAGAGGTCCCAATGACGTCTGTGGTATCTTTGGGGATTTTTAAGAACTTGGGATATGGGAGGGGGAGGAGGACCATGATTTCTTTTAACCTTTTCATTTTACAGACAGGTGAGCAAATGATCAGAGAGGTTAGGCAACCTATCCAGGGTCACACAGCAAGGAGGTGACAGGTCATCCGGCTCTAGAGTCTTTGCTTGTGACCCCTTGCTGTAGTGCATCATGGTCTAGCTATCACAATGGTCTTAAAATTATTCCTATTTAAAGATGAGGAAACAGGGGCGCCTGGGTGGCTCAGTGAGTTAAGCCTCTGCCTTCAGCTCAGGTCATGATCTCAGAGTCCTGGGATGGAGCCCTGCATCAGGCTCTCTGCTCAGTGGGGAGCCTGCTTGCCCCTCTCTCTGACTGTCTCTCTGCCTCCTTGTGACCTCTCTCTCTCTCTGTCAAATAAATAAATAAAATCTTTTAAAAAAATAAATAATAAATAGAGATGAGGAAATGGGATCAGAGAAGTTAAGTCACTTGTCTTCCATCACACAGCAGGAAGTGGCAAAAAATGGAATTCAGTACAGTGTAGACTGGATTGCATAGTGTCTCCCCAACATTTGTGTCGATCAGGAGCCTCCACACTGGACCTTTGATGGAACTAGGTAGGAGTTAAGAAGAAGTTCTACTAGGTTTGACTGGGCCCCAACCCAGTGACTAGTATTCTTCTAAGAAGAGAAAACAAAGACAGATGCCCAGAGAGGACACACGTAGAGATGGAGGCAGAGATCAGATTGACGCATCTATAAGCCAACGAAAGCCAGAGATTTCCAGAAGTCAGCTGAAGTTAGGAGACAGGCACGGAATGGATGTCCCTTCAGAACCTCTAGAAGGAACCAGCCCACCCGACACCTGCATTTTGGGCTTCCAGCCTCTGGGTTGGGGAGAAGATGAATTTCTGCTGTCCTAAGTCCCGCAGTGTGGTCATCTGTTAGGACAGCCCTAGGAAGCAGATGCTCCAGCCATGACAGTCTTGCTTCTTGTCACGGTGAATGCCCCAGCTTGTTCCGGGAGCTGTGGACGTGTGGTGCTCCCTTCCTGTCCCTGTCCCCTCCCACCGGCCTGTGGCAGTAGCCCAGCCTCCGAGTGTCTCCACAGAGCCGGGCGGGGGTGGGGTGGGGGCTGTGAAAAAGGCCGGCTGGGCTCAACTCGGCATCCTGTCTGCTGCTTGCATTGTGAGATCTTGCAAATTACTGTTTTCAGTTGAAAAGAGGTTCCAGAGAGCTCTTCAGCGACTCAGCAGGGGCCGTGGATGCTCTTGAATTAACGAGGAGAAGGGAACCTTCCATGACTGATGGCCGCCTTTGTCTCAGCCTGCGGTCAGGCCTCGGAGGGACAGTGGTGCCTCTCCGTGGTTCCCAGAGTCTCAGCCACGGCCAGGTCAGAGTCTCTGGGGTTCGGTCTATCTGTACAGAAGAGGTCAGGGGATGCTGAATTAGGTTCTGCCATTTCCAGGGGGTCAGCAGCCTTTTGATGCCTAGGCAGAGGGCCCGGGGTAGGCTTCTTACTCAGCCTGCCAGCCTGTCCTTGGTTAACATGTACCGTGGACCTCCACTTGGTCCAATCAAATGGGCAGGAGGCTGTTGAGGAGTAGCTGGCTTCAGGCTCACTGTGTGTGTGTGTGTGTGTGTGTGTGTGTGTGTGTGTGTGTGTGTTAGGGACTGTCTGGGATTTGAACACTCTTGCCTGATGCTTGATGGGATAAAGTCACTTCTCCCTCTGGTTTCCACCTTAGCCAGGGCTACTCTCCCCTAAGCCTATGTGCATAACCCATCCAACTAGTATTTATGGTGCCCGGGCTATTTTCCAGGCTCTAGGAAAGCCCTTTCCAGCATTATCTCATTTAACCATTACAGACATCCTGGACTGTATTATTGTCATTGTCCCCATTTTACAGATGACCAAAATCAAGGCTCAGTCCTTGGCTCAAGTTCACAGAGCTGGTAAGCGGCTCTGTCTTCCGCCAAAGTCCACACCTCCTGACCGCAGTGACCCTGGGAGGGTCTCTGCCTTGTGACCATGTTCCCTCCCCGGAGCTGGGCGGTGGCCACAGTGATAGAGGCAGATCGTACTCAAGACTGTGCAGTGTGGGGAAAAGAGACACATGGGTAGAAGCAGCTCCGATCTGAATCCCACATGGGCAAATGGAAACTTAGAGCTAAAACCAGGTTGGGGGGGCGGTCAGTGGGCGGGAGATTGGGAACTGTCCGGGGGGGATAGGGCGGGATTCTGGCTAAACCGACCCAACAGGATTGGTGCTGCCGGTGGGCTGGGGGATCAGACATTACCTTCAGCTGGAGGAGATGGCGGGGGTGGGGCGCAGGGGAGATGAGGAGCTCGAGACGGTGTTGAAGGTGATCAGCTACAGAGGATGGGGAAACTGCTGAGCTGACTTGACAGGATTCTTGCTAAAATTGGACAATGCAGAGACGCCTACTTGAAGGCAAGTTCAGGGAAGGCTGAGTAGAGCTTTGCTAAGCAGAGAATCTCTGTCACTATTTATTCCCCATCTTGTCCTTAAAAAATATTGAAGGCTGCAGTTGCCTTAAGTGGAGTTAGATGATGAAGAGATCGGGTGCTCATGTCAGACGAGCTCTACCGCCCACCAGCCGAGTGCCCCAGTTTCCTCGCCCTTGCCTCAGTTACCTGACTTGTCAAATGGGGACAGTCATGGACCTCCATCCCGGGGCTGGGTCTGGTGATGTGGGGACCGCCAGGTACAGGGTGTAGATGAACACGTGACCTGGACCGTATCCTCCAAACCAAGGCAGCTGGGGACCACAGGGGTCAGCCCTGCTGCCGTGGGTCACCCACCCCACAAAAGGCTCCGAGCGTCTAGCATACAAGTGTGTCAGGCACCTTGGAAGGAGTCAGGGATGGAAGGTGGAGGGTTGCCTAGCAGAGCTGGCGTGTATGAATCTTTGTGTATGTGCTGGTGATTCTTAACTGGGAGGGGGCAGTTTTGCTCCCCTGGGAGACATTTCGCAATGTCTAGAGACCTTTCTGATTGTCACGCCTGGCGGAGGGGCGCTGGTAGGCGGAAGCTGGAATGCTTAGAAACATCCTGCAATGCCTAGGACAGTCCCCTCCACCCCACAACGGATCATCTGGCCCCCAGATGCCAAGGTTGGGAAATGCCGGCGTGTGCACCAGGGAGCATGGGGAGTGTTGTCATCTCTGCACAGAGACCCCAGGGCTCCGTAGGACTGGCAGGGAGCTCAAGCCTGAGCCACCTGCCTTCAGCCTGTGCCCTCTCCCATCAGCTGCCTGCTGCCAGATCATCAGGCCTCCCCATGAGTTAATAGAATCCAGGGCGCTAAGACAAATGTAAAAACAAAACCCTGAGCAAATGTGTTTTTATGTAAACACAGCAGGGGATGGCGGCTGCCTGTGGAGGATGTACCCTATGGCTGGTACTTCTCAAAAATAACCCTGACTGTTCCTGCTCTCGGGGCAGAGCCTGCGATGAGTGGAGGGTCACATGGGCACCCAGGTGCTCATGGGAGCCGTCCCTGCCCTGGCTGAGCCCTCCCTTCCCGCCAGGTGAGCATCCCAGGGGCCCCAAGAGGAGGAGAGAGCAGGTGTTGATTCTCCTGGAAGTCTCCCTTTCTTCCTTTGGAGCTCAGCCAGTAGAGCGGGGGGAGAAAAAAAGCACAGTTTTTGGAGTATCATTTACCTACGGTAAAATTTGCCCATGGTAGTTTATAGTTCTACAAGTTTTAACAAATGGATTCAGCCACAGAACCCCCTCCAGAATAAAGATAGAAAGGAGTTCATTGCCCTCAAAATTCCCCTGTGCTCCTTTGTAGTCACGCCAGCAGCCCCCTCCCCAGTCCTAGCCCCTGGCAACGACCAGTCTCTTTGCCTTTGGTTTTTTCCTAGAATGTCCTATAAATGGAATCATACAGCCTTTTGAATCTGTCGTCTTCTGCACAGTGAAATGCCTTGAGATTCCTCAGTGCCATTGTGTGTGTCAGTAGTGGATCTCTTTTAATGGCCAAGTACTACTCCCATTTGTATAAATGCCTCTGAGGGTGTCCCTTTACCCTTGAAGGACATTTGGGTGGTTTTTATTTTCAGCAGCAACAATGAAGCCTCTATGAACGTTTGCATCTAGGTTTTCGTGTGAGCACGAGTTCTCCCTTCTCTTGGGTCAGTACCCAGGTATGGGGTTGCTGGGTCCTATGTGGACATTTAATCTTATAAGAAACCATCAGACTGTCTGCCCAAGTGTCCATATCCTCTTTTGCATTGCCCCATGCCTGTAATTCCTTTCCGGTCGCTCTGTAGCATACAAGTGTGTCAGGCACCTTGGAAGGAGTCAGGGATGGAAGGTGGAGGGTTGCCTAGCAGAGCTGGCGTGTATGAATCTTCGTGTATGTGCTGGTGATTCTTAACTGGGAGGGGGCACTCAGATTATTGGGTCACATGTTGGAGTCCTTCTGGGGGACATGCTGTGGTATCTCATTGCGGTTTTAATGGAAGTGCAGTTTGTTGAGTTCTCTGGTCCTGGTGCTATCCCTTAGAGGAAGCTGGCCGGGAGTTGGTGACGTCAGTGGTGAAGAGCATGAAGTTTGCACACAGGCATACTCCATCCCCACTGTCCCACTCATGAGCCCCATGACCTTGGATGGGCTCTGAGCCTCAGTTTTCCCTCCGTAAAAGGGAACAGTGCTAATATTTACAACTAGCTATGCTACATAGTGTGTGTGTGTATGTATATATTATATAATTTAGTGTACCTGGCTTGGTAGAAGTCACCATGGTTGTATTCACTGGGCACTCACTGTGTGTTATAAAAGCAGTAAATATAGCGAGTGAGCCAAACTGCTTGAGTTCCTATCCTGGCTCTGCTGCCTACATCCTAGCTGTGTGATCCTGGGCAAGTTACAGGACCTTTCGGGGCCCCTGACTCCTCATCTGTATCATGGAGATCAGCATAGTACTTTTTTCGGGGACGGGGGGATTTTTATGAGAGTCAGGTGGCTTTAAAATGTGAAGGGTGGGTTTGCATGTTCCATGTTGTTCAGCCCTTCGTGAAGCTCAAGGACATGCCAGACTGATGTACGGTGATAGACCAGGCATGGCTGCTGGAGAGGGCACGAGGGATCCTCTATGGGGTGCGGAGAATGTTCCAGGTCTTGATCCTGGTGAGGTCACATGAACGTGGACATGTGTGTAACATAGGATTCTATAGGACTCCCCTGCACTTAAGGGGCACCTGGGTGGCTCAGTGGGTTAAGCCTTTGGCTCAGGTCATGATCCCAGGGTCCTGGGATCAAGCCCCACATTGGGCTCTCTGCTCAGCAAGGAGCCTGCTTCTTCCTCCTCTCTCTCTCTACCTGCATCTCTCCCTACTTGTGATCTCTCTCTGTCAAATAAATAAATAAAATCTTTTAAAAAAAGGTTATTAAAAAAAAAAATATGGGCGTTTTTTACCAAACTGTATGCAGGTTCTCTTGGGGTGTTTTGTTTTGTTTAAAAAAAAAGCAACAGGGCGCCAGAGTGACTCAGTTGGTTGAGCATCTGCCTTCAGCTCAGGTCGTGATCTTGGGGTCCTGGGATCGAGCCCTGCACCAGGTTCCCTGCTCAGTGGACTCTGCTTCTCCCTCTTCATCTGTGATCTCTCTCCCTCTCATTCTCCCTCAAAAAAATAATAAAATCTTAAAAAAAAAAAAGAAGAAGAAGAAGAAGCAATGGTAAGACAAAGTCTGAGTTGCTCCAGTGGCTCAAATGACAGAAATGTATTGTCTTACAGCTCTGGAGGCTGGAAATCCAAAATCCAGGTGTCAGGAGGGTGCGAGGGCCGGTCATGGGGGAAGGTTCTGTCCCAGGCCTGTCTCCTTGGCTCCTACAAAGCCACCTCCTGCCGATGACTTTCCACTGGCTTCCCTCCATACCTGCGACTGATGTCTTCTTACAGGACCATGGGTCATCCTGGATCGGGACCCACCTTCATGACCTCATTTTATTTTATTTTTTAAAAGATTTTATTTACTTGACAGAGACATTGAGAGAGGGAAACAAGCAGGGGGAGTGGGAGAGAGGGAAGCAGGCTTCCCTGCTGAGTGAGGAGGCTCCATCCCAGGACCGTGAGATCATGGCCTGAGCCAAAGGCAGATGCTTAACCACTGAGCCACCCAGGAGCCCTGGCGTGACCTCGTTTTAACTTGGTTACCTTTGTAAAGACCCTGGCTGCAAATATGGTCACATTCTTAGGTGTGGGGGTTAGGATTCGAACATCTGAGTTTGGTTGGGAATTGGAGTGGACCCAGTTCAACCCATCACTGTGCATAGAAAGCACTCTTGGAGGACTGTTAGCGGCGTCACTCCTGTATTCCTCACGGCAACCTGTGAGGGAGGTACCGTCCACTCAGACATGAAGAAACTAAGGCTCAGAACAGCTCCGTATTGGGCCCCATGTCTCCTGGGTCCCTGTCGGGGGCTGGCATGTGAGTGGAAGTCTGCTTGTCTCCTGAGGCTGTGCCCCTGGCCAGAGGATCAAATCCTGATTTGTCCCAGCCTCTTGTAATTACGAATTACCTAGACAGGAAGATTTTACAGTCTGGACCGTGGACCAGCAGCAGCAGCTGCCGCCGCCTCCCTGGGAGCTTGTTAGAAACCCACATTGTCAGGGTGCCTGGGTGGCTCAGTCGGTTAAACATCTGACTCTTGTTATCAGCTCAGGTCCTGGGATCAAGACCCTTCATCCGGCTCTGTGCTCAGGGCAGAGTCTGCTTGTCTCTCTCCCTCCCCCCACTTGCTCTTGTTCTCTCAAATAAATAATAAAATTAAATCTTAAAAGAAAAGAAAAGAAAAAGAAAAGCACATTGTCAGGCTCTCTGCCCTGGACCTGCTGAATCAGGAACTCTGGGTGTAGGGCCCAGTGCCCTCCAGAGGTTTTCTGTGCTGACTCCAGTTTGAGAACCCCTGCTTTGTCAACCCTGGGGATCACATCGAAGCACGGAATTGCCTAACTGAATCAGGTCAAAAGGGCACGTCAGATCCCAGATGGGACCTAAAGCTTCAGCCCCAGGTGGCCTATAGCCTGTGGCTCTTTGGTCTTAAATGGCTTCCTCGTCTCTGATTCCGGAGACTTTGGGAACCGACTCACTGTTTGAGTAACACAGATAAGTTTCTTCTGGTGGGGCTGGTGTTTGTATTTGGGATTCCTTCAGAAATGGTGTGCTCGGGGCACCTGGATGGCTCAGTGGGTTAAGCCTCTGCCTTCGGCTCAGGTCATGATCTCAGGGTCCTGGGATCGAGCCCCGCATTGGGCTCTTTGCTCTGCGGGGAGACTGCTTCCCCCCCTCTCTCTGCCTGCCTCTCTGCCTACTTGTGATCTCTCTGTCAAGTGAATAAATAAAATCTAAAAAAAAAAATATATATATATATATATATATATATGTATGTGTGTGTATATATATATATATATATATATATATATATATATATATATATATGGTGTGCTCCAGAGACTCAGTCAGGACTTGCTAGAAGGTTCCATGTCCCAAGCTACAAGTCAACCATGGAGATGAGAAGACTCTGAGGCAGGGTTCCCAGCCCTGAGGAGCACATGTTCCCTTTGGGGGAAAGATATCCAAGAGGCAGTGGTGTCACCAAAAACCCTTAGAGGCCACAGAACCCTGGGCTGAAATCCCAGCTCTGCCTCTTGTGAGCTGAGTGACCTACCTGAGCCTCAGTTTCTCGTCTGTACAATGGAGAGAATAACACCCACCTTACAAAATTATGAGCATTTGAAATTCCACATTACAAGCTCTGGAAGCTAACGAAGTGTCATTGTTAGTGCTTGAAACCATCGTAGACCCCAAGATTTTATTTTATTTTTTAAAACTTTAATTCCAGTAGAGTTAACAAAGAGTGTTAGTTTGAGGTATACAACATAGTGATTTGATAATTCTATATGTTACTCTGTGCTCCCTATGATAACTGTACTCTTTCATCCCCATCACCTACTTCACCCTTCCCCCTCCCCTGGACCCCAGGCTAAGAAATCAGGTTGTCCTCTTTGATGGCAGAGGCCCTATCTTCTTTGGGGCGGGGTGGCGGGAGATCGCTACAGCACCTGGCATACAGCAGACACACAATAAATGCTTGCTGAATGAAGAAATGAAAACACGTTGCACACCCCAGATGGTGGACATTTGGGGGAGAGTATTGGGCTCCTGTGGCCCAGAGCAGGGGTCTCTCGAGGTGAGGAAGGAGAAATTTTCTCCAGAGATGATGCATTTGTGAAGTTTCTCCAGGACAAGCTCTCACCACAGATAGATCCCCTGGTCTGTATCAGGCCTGGGGAGCAAACCTTGGCTTGGCAGGTAGCTGACGCTCACTGAGCATTCAGTCACTGAATGAATTAATCATGGTTTGAATGGGAGGGGGGCAGTGAATAGGAACCAGAAGACATTTTAGGTAGTCTTTGTGTTTTCCAAAGGAGAAACCGAGGGCACCCAGAGGACAATCCAGTTGCCTTGAGACACATATGCATAGAAGGAGCTTGAAAGGTTGTGGGGGAGGAGGTAGAGTGAAAGACACTTGAATCTGAATCCTCACCTGGTGATTGCACCGGGCGTCAGTCCTGAGCCTCTTCTACCTTCACAGCCACCAGGACCAGCTATGTCATTTGCAGGGCCTCCTGGAAAATGTGGATGCTTCCTGTCCAGTAATTGCCAAAACTTTCAAGATGGCGGCCATAAACCAAGGGTGGGATCCCACGGGACCACACGGAGCACGTGCCCAGGGAGAGGGCCCTGTGACCACTTCATTTATAGGTGCAGAAACCACAGCTCGGACAGGCTGCACATTTTACCTGGGCTACCCCATCTGTCCTCGGGTGCCCAGATTCGAACCCACGGACCTTAGCAGTCATCAAGTCTGCTCCTTCATTGTGCTGACCTGTCCCTGAGCACCCCGGGGGGCTGAGCGTCTGAGTGCTCTGACTTGCTGTCTGGCACTCTGGGCTGGGAGGAGAGGAGCTTCCCTGTCCCCGCACCCCCCCAGGGACCTGACTGCTCCCCTGCTTCCCTCTCCCTCCCAGGACGGAAGGAGACAGACTTCCCTCTGCCTCCCCTAGGGGAAGATTTATTCCTGGGAGTGTGTGGGTGGATGCGTGTTTGTGAGGGAGCTGTTTGTCTAAATTTAAAGCCATCATGCCAGCAAACAGCCTATGAATGTGGAGACTGGTGAGGTCTCTCCTTAAGAAGAATCAGGAATAATTTGAAGGAGCAGATGCCCCCCCCTCCTTCTGACTTCTGCCCCAGGCAGGCCCCAACCCTCTGGCAGCAGGGGGTTGTAAAAGGAGATGGGAATGAAGGAGAGCACTGGTGGTTGAGCGCTGGCTGATAAATGGAAGGGCTGAATCACTTTATCGTTCACCTGAAGCTAGTGTAACACCATATATTCACTCACTGGAATGATCATTGCAGGTAAGACACAGCTGCTGGGGCCAGACGCCCGTGGGAGACCTCGAGAAGCGACCTGTGTGTGCCCATTTTACAAGCTGGAAAAACAGAGCCTCAGAGACAGGCCATGCTCTACTGAAGTCTTAGGTTAGGCAGAGACAGCTAAAGTAGGATTTCAATGATGCCAGTACTTTCCAGAAACCCTGTGCTCTCATCCAAGCCTCGGCTACCTGCTGGACTCAAACATGAAGTTAGCAACGGTTGTGATTGTTGAGACCCAGCAATGTGCCTGGCCCTGTGCTACAAAGTAGTTTATGTGCATTCCTGGAGCAAATCCTTTTTTTTTTTTTTTAATTAATTTATTTTTTTTTAATTTTTTATTTTTTATAAACATATATTTTTAGTCCCCAGGGGTACAGGTCTGTGAATCATCAGGTTTACACACTTCACAGCACTCACCAAAGCACATATCCTCCCCAATGTCGATAATCCTACCCCCTTCTCCCAAACCCCCTCCCCCCAGCAACCCTCAGTTTGTTTTAAAATTTATTTTTTTAAAGGAAGACTTCACACTCAGTGTGCAACGCAACACAGGGCTTGAACTCACAACCCTGAGACCAAGACCTGAGCTAAGATCAAAAGTCGGATGCTTGACCAGCTGACCCACCCAGGGGGCCCCTTGGACAAATGCTTTAAAACAACCCATGAAGTGGGGCCACCATCCTTATCCCATTTTATGGATGAGAAGTCTGCAGCCAGGGGAGGTAAATGGCCTCCTCTCCTGCTCAGTGCTGGTGATGAAGCCAAGAACCTAACTCAAGTCTCCATGTACTCTCCATCTCTTTCTTTAAGCCATAGCCAGTAGGGTAAGAAAAAAAAGACGGGCAAAATGAAAAAAAAAAAAAAAATCCCTCTTACACCTACCCTGTGAGAGGTAATGTCTTTATGTACATTGGTGAGTTTCCATCCAGCTGTTTTTCTCTGCCGAAGGGGACAGTCTTGCTCCAGGCGGCTGACCTTCGGTGTTCCGTAATTGCTGAGCAATTTAGAGATGCCTGGAAATCTATAATTCATGCGCTCGTCTTTCATCCTGGTCACTGGAAGGCAGCGAGGCATGGCTATCACCCGGGGAGAATTTCAACCTTGACACAGGAGGAGATGGGATCTTAAGGGCTCAGAGCAGAATTTCAGAATCTCAGACCCTGCCAACATTGAAACGGACCCCAGTATCCCAGCACAGAGCGCTAGGCGTCAGGGATGCTGGTGTTGGAGCTTATGATCTCTCTGATGACAGAGCAGTGGGGGGAAATCTTAGAACTGAGCTGTAGAAATGATTTCACTCTGTGCATCTGGAGCCAGAGGGGCTCAGAGGGGTGTTCTGGTCCATTCCTCTGTTCTTTTGGTAATCCCAGGGCACAAGGGGCCGTGTTTGGTCCCAATGAGAAGCTTTGGTTTCTGGCTTTAGGTGTAACCCTAAGCATATCTGGGTGTCACCCAGGGTCTGCTGTCTGTCATCCAGGAGTCAGGTTGGAGGCTTCCTTTCATGTGCCGTTAATGGGGATGGAGAAGCCGGAGTGAGTCCGTATACATGCGTGCTGTGAGGGAGGGTGACAGGCTTGGGGGTGTCCGTGTTCATGCATGCATGTGTCTCTTCTTGATGACATCCAGATGGTGAAACAGGGGGCTGAGGTATTGTCCGTTTTCGGCAGTGGTTACCTTCGTGGGAGGGGACATCTCTGTCGGATGCCAGCAGATCTCTCTGGGCCACCAAAGTCCACACTGAAGTCCCCAGACCCCTGTGCCTTCTAGAAGGGGCTCCTTTCCCTCACTCCCAGCTGAGGGGTCTCAGAAGGGGCACCAGCTGCCTGCGCACACTCTCTGGAGAAAGCCCTTCTGGCCTGGAGCCTTTGGGATCAGCACACTTGCCACAAAGAGGTCCAAGGGGTCAGAGGTTGGTGGTCTCGGAGGTCGGTGCTGCAGCCAGAGGCAATGTCACAGGGATGTTGTGATTAAGGTTCTGGGGTTGGACAGGCCAGGGGTCAGGTCTTGCTCTGCTCTACTCACCAGCTTGGCCTTCTGCCCAGGTGACTGGCCTCCCCCGCCGCCCACCCTGACTGGCTCAGCTGTAAGGTGAGAATAAACCCCACCTGCGGAATAGAGCCAGGGGAGAGAAGCAGTGACGTGGTGTAAGTGGAAGGGTCTGGCACACAGTAGGTGTGCTATAAACAGCAATTTATACATTGTCCTTTTCCCCCAGGGAGGGCATCACGGCTTTCAGCAGGGATCTAGGAGGTCTGGGTAGAGTCACTGGCTGACTCCACCTTCCCCTTTGGGTCAGTGAGGAAAGTGGCCTGGGGATTGTGAAGGGTCCTTTCTCCAGCTCTGATGGGCTGAGCGCCTACCTCTCGGTTCTGCTCTAAGAACAGAGGGGTCAGTGCACTGGGAGGGGAGAGAGCTTGAATGTGAGCAGCTGGGCTGGGGGCTCAGAGACTCCCTCCCCCCAACAGACAGACCCCTACATACACATCTGCACATGCATACATGGACCTCTACACTTACACACACACAACCATACATACAAACATGCATACACTTACACACGCACACCTACAGACACACACATACCTACATACCCATCTGCACCTGTGTACATAGACCTCCACAGACACACCCACACACGCACACACCTACGTACATGCACACCCACACCTGCACACACACACAAACACGTAGATACAGACATACATACACACACCTACACAGACATATATGCCAACCCATACGTAGATACGCATGTACAAACATACTTACACCTACACAGACAGACAGACACACACACACCCCTATATGGACACATGAACACACATCTCACACATGCACACATATACATATGAGCTTGGGCAGAAAGATGGGGCTGAGGGATTTGGGGGTGGGAGCAAAGGTTCTTGCCAGGGAACCCCCTGGTGAAAACCCCTCTCCATGGGGCGCCTGGGTGGCTCAGTGGGTTAAGCCTCTGCCTTTGGCTCAGGTCATGAACTCAGGGTCCTGGGATCGAGCCCCGCTTCGGGCTCTTTGCTCAGCGGGGAGCCTGCTTCCCCTTCTCTCTCTGTCTGCGTCTCTGACAACTTGTGATCTCTCTCCCTTTGTCAAATAAATAAATAAAATCTTAAAAAAGAAAAAAGAAAGAAAAGAAAACCTCTCCTGGGAGTAGTTGCTCATGGGAGCTGTCCCTGGTCCTAAATGAAAGTGTAATCCACCTTGGCCAGCTGGGAGCCAGTAAGTGTCCATGGATGGACTCGTGGTGGTGGCAGGGGGAGAGGCATGAGCACGGGGAAGAAAGTCGTAGGGCCTCAGGCTTGGTCTGGGAACTGGTGCTATCTGGCCTGGCTGTGTGACCCTGGGAACCCTTGAACCTCTCTGAGCCTCAGGTTCCTCATCTGGAAACTCTCAGACTTATTCTCACAACTTCTAAGGACCCTTTGACTCTATGATTCTATGTTGGCGTAAAAACAATAGTAATAACGATGGGAATAGCTAAAACTTAATGAAGCTTTACTTGGGTTCAGGTTTTGCACATGGATGAGGGTTCTCTGGGCCTCAGTTTCCTCTTCTGTAAAAGGAGACTGTTTTTCAAGGCCAATGATTTCCAGACTTCCTTCCAGCCCTTTGTCACCTGCTCTGAGGAACTTGCTAAGAGAGTAGGGGCACGGGGGTGGTCTTTGAGCTCTGGGGTAGGAAGGCCCTATGCCTTTCTCTGCTGTGATCGCCACAGGAGAGTGTGATCTCAGCCTCCATTGCTGAGAAAGGACCCAATAGTAAATATTTTGGGCTTTGAGGGGGTCACATGGGGTCTGCTGCTGCTTATCCTTCTTCATAATCCTTTAAAAATACAAAAGCCCTTCTTACCTCTAGGACTGACAAAAACAGGCCAAGAGCCAGTTTGACCCGAGGTCACAGTTGGCCAACCCTGATAGTGACAAATGTTCTCACTTCTTCTAAGGGCTTGGCATCTCACACGGTCAGATCAAACGCCGAGCCTGCCCTTGTGGCCCGAGCTTTCCCCTGAGCCCCACCTAGAAAGAAACTCCCCAGCCACCACTGATCGCTTGGCCACTTCCCAGCTCCACCACTAAACAAACATTTCTCCGCTCCAGTCCCAGCTCAGGGTCACAGAGTCGGCACCATCCCCTAGGACAAAAAGGGTCCTCCCAAGTGCCCTCTGCCACTCCTCGTGGTTCCTTTTGGGAGACAGGTGTGGCTCACGCCACAGTTCCCACAGGCCCCTGGGTGCTGGGGTCCATGCCCCAGCGCCTGGCCCCTGTCCTGCCTGCTCGGACCCTGCCCACCTGCTCCTAGGATGTGCTGGGCCTCTTCCCACCTCCTACTCTGCACTGTGTCCCCTCTGCCTGGGACAGCCTTGCCCCGGATCTTTCCACGGTCACCCCCTTTCTCATTGATCAGCTCTCCGCTCCAATGCCGCCTGATTCTCAGCGAATCCTTCTGCAACAATGCTACCCAGAATGTCTCTCCCCTGCTCTTCTCCATTACTAGAGCTTTCAAGCAATTTTAATGGACTTACAGCGAGAAAGACATTTTACAGTTAGGATCCAGTATACACACACACACACACACACACACACACACACACACACACAACTGAAGCAAAAGGTTCACAAGATAGTTCTTCTCCCTGGCTGCATGTCAAGCCATAACCGTTTAAGCTCTGTTCCTTCCCCCTGTCTTCTTCCCTCCCCGCCCCTCCCCTCCTTTCTACTCCCTTCCCGCCTTCCTCCCTAGTCTCTGATACCCCCTGTAGGTCTGCCCCTGTGGGTAAACATTCTGCCCAGAATCACCAGAGCCATCCATTATCTCCCCCAGACAATTAGCAACCTATTAAGAAACTGTATGCAAATGTGCCCTAATTGACCTGCGACAGAGCAGCTCCTGGAGGAGAAGGACGACTCCAGATGGCTTAATGATAGGAATTTAGGGCCTTTCTTTAGATGTCCCTCTTGGGGAGGAAAGTGATCTGGGCTCCAAGAAAGGCTGCCAGCTGACAGGAAAGGCCAGGGGACTGGGCGAGCTGCACCTTGGGCTGCTTTCATCAAACCCTTGGCAGGGGGAGCTGCTACTAACCCCTCTCAAGTCCCTCCCCCACTCTGTCCCTTCCTGTACCTCGGCCCCTTCTCCCAGGCCAGAGTTTTAAGGGCTTATGGACATCCGCTCTGGTGGGTCCCGCCTTTTCAGGTGTAGGATTGCAATCCCTCCTTTTAACAGATTTTTACTTTCTTAAAGCAGTTTTAGGTTCACAGCAAAATGGAGCAGAAAGTACACAGATGGCCTGGAGGCCTCCTGCCCGACTCCTGCGCAGGCTCCCCCACCACCAACGTCCTGCAGCTGAGTGGGACATTTGTTACAGTGGGTGGATCTACGCTGACACGTCACTGTCACCCAGGGGCCACAGTTTATGTTCGGGCTCATTGGATTTGGACAAATTTGGACAAATCTATAATGACCTGTATCTGCTGCTCCGGTATCACATAGAATACTGCCCTGCCCCCCAAATCCTCTGTGTTCCTCCCTATTCTTCCTTCCCTCCTCCCCTGCACCCCTCGGCAACCACTGATTTTTTGACTGTCTCTCTAGTGTTGCCTTTTCTAGAATGTCCTGTGGTCAGAATTGTACATAACATAGCCTCTTTGGGTTGGCTTCTTTAACTTTGTAAGATGGATTGAAGCTTCTGCCATATCTTTTCATGGCTTGAGAGCTCATTTCTTCTTAGCACTAAGGTACATTCCATTGTCCAGGTGTACTACGGTTTAGGTATCCATACTGAAGAACATCCTGGTGGACTCCACATTGTCCCGGTTATGAATAAAGCTGCCGTAAGCCTCTGTGAGCAGGTTTTGGTGTGAACCTGTGTGCTCAGCTCCTTCGGGTGAATACCAGGGAGCATGAGTGCTGCATCACATGGTTAGAGTATGTTCAGTTTTGTAAGGCTGCCCTTTGAACCCTACCCCCGGCAAACTCTTATTGAGTCCCTGCTGTATACACAGCCCCACAGAAAGCGAAGTGCCCACATCTTCTCATTCAGCGCTGATTCTAGGCCTTGCAGCCTGGCATGTGGCCCGCCATGAGTCAGGAACCTGAAGCTTTCTTGGCCCCTCTGTCTCTGTCTGTTTTCTTTCTTTCTCTCTTTGCGGACTAACTTTAGCTCTTTCTTTGGCTCTGTGATGACAGCTTCTCGTCCAAACAACAAGCAGAGA
This sequence comes from Mustela lutreola, assembly GCF_030435805.1. NCBI lineage: Eukaryota > Metazoa > Chordata > Mammalia > Carnivora > Mustelidae > Mustela > Mustela lutreola. Next base: position 84,323,256 of record NC_081300.1, on the reverse strand, counting down.
GTATCATGTCTCAGATCCCATCTCCACATTCTGGGGGAAGGGGGGCAAGGACAGATTGGCCAGTTTTAGATCAGAGTCCACCTGTGGTCAACAGCAATGGCGGTGGGCATGTTATGGGGTACAGACATGGCCACCGGGGCCTGGCCCCCATAAGCAGGGGCTTGGAGGTTACTCACTAGACCGACCCCCCAGAATGGGTCCTCCACACCTACTGTGGGTGGTCAAGACTCATCACAACAGCTCATTGAATCTTTATCCTTTTCTAAGATGAAGTCTGGACCAACGGTATTGGTCATGAGAAGGGGGGAGATGGTTTGTTGAGTTGGCCAATGTTGGGACGTAGTATGACCATCTTTTGAGAAATTGTTGTGTCCATCTTGGTGGAATGTGGGGTCCGGAGCCAGGCTCCACCACTGCCTAGATGTGTGATCTTGCACAGATGCTGTAACCTCTCTAAACCTCAGCTTTCTCATCTGTAAAATGGGGCTAACCAATGAGACCTTTCTTTTAGGAGGGTTAAAAGTGCCTGACACATAGTAGGTGCTCAATGAACAAGAGGGCGTGCAATTATTACAGTATTCTGTCTTTGACACACTTTAGCTTGTCTTTCCAGTGAGACAGGGTTGATTGGCCACATCTTCGAGGTGAGGAAACTGAGTCTTGTAGAGGCAGGTCACTTGCCAGAAAATCCCACAGCCACCATATGGCTGACATGGGGTCAAACCAGAAATGGCTGCCTCTGGATCAGATCCTTCTCCATGGTTCTCCTCTGCTGGTTTCTACTCACTGTGGCCCCAGCCTGATTCTCTGCAACAAGTGAAGAAGGCCATAAAATTTGCTGGTGGAGCAAGAGGCACTAGAGTCATTACCCAGGGAAACAAAATTTTAATATTTATTTTTAATGGGCACCATATGCTCCTTTTGATTTTTTTATTTAATTACATCATGGCAGATGGCTGGGTGTTAAAGGCCATTAAGCTAATGGCACTTTGCCTTCTCATTTATTTTCCTGAGTTTTGGGAAAGATGAATGATAATGGACACGGATGGCGAGCTGTGGATGCTGGGTGGTGGCGGGTGAGTCCCGTCCTAGGAACAGAAGGAAGGAAGTGCGGGGGCTCCAGGACTCTTCCTGGAGGCCACGTGAGCATGCAGAAGGCACAGGCTGATTTTAGGATCCTGCAGCAAGGTTCTCCCCCTGTGGGCACACACATAAATGTGTGCAATCTGGGACACCATAATCCCACATTTCAGGTCCCCAAAGCAAGTCTGTATGTATTGAAGTGCCCATTGTACCTTTGCACAGAGCAGCCAGGAACTGGGGAGATCCAACACGGCAGGTCCATCATGGACCCAGTGGCATCATTATATGGCGGACACCCATGAGGGGAAGGGTATGTCCTACCAGGGTGTCCACACACCATGGAGGGGTATAAAGTTCTTCCCCAGGTTCATTGGGTTAAGAAAACTCTAGATTCTTGGAGCACCAGGGTGGCTCAGTCATGAAGCATCTGCCTTCGGCTCAGGTCATGATCCCAGGGTCCTGGTATAGAATCCCACATTGGGCTCCTTACTCAGCAGGGAGCCTGTTTCCCCCTCTACCTGCCACCCTCCTCCCATTTATGTTCTCTCTTTAATAAATAAATAACATCTTTAAAAAAAAAAGAAAGAAAGAAAATTCTAGATTCCTAAAGACCATGAGTGAAAACCATGAGACTGGCCTATAATTTATAATAACATTTTGGGGGCTATTTCATGACTTCCTTCATTTGCTAAATGGCTGGTCCAGGAGCAGGAAGGATGAGAAAGAAGAACTTTTTTTTTTTTTTTTAGATTTTAGTTATTTATTTGACAGACAGAGATCGCAAGTGGGCAGAGAGGCAGGCAGAGAGAGGGGGAAGCAGGCTCCTCGCCAAGCAGAGACCCCAATGCGGGACTCAATCCCAGGACCCTGGGATCGTGACCCGAGCCGAAGGCAGAGGCTTTAACCCACCAAGCCACCCAGAAGCCCCAGAACTTTTTTTTTTTTTTAAAGTTTTTATTTATTTGTCAGAGAGAGCGAGCGAGAGCGAGCACAGGCAGACAGAGTGGAAGGCAGAGTCAGACGGAGAAGCAGGCTCCCTGCGGAGCAAGGAGCCCGATATGGGACTCGATCCCAGGATGCTGGGATCATGACCTGAGCCGAAGGCAGCTGCTTAACCAACTGAGCCACCCAGGCGTCCCGAAGCCCCAGAACTTTTTAATTAGGCTCCCTAGAGAAGTGTTTGAGGGATGGTTTTCCATGTCTCCAAGCTCAGGAAGAACCTTTGCATTGAGGCTGGGATTCCCCAAGGGGGGAATAGGTAAGGGGAAGCTGGCTGTTCTGGTGATCTACTTGGTGGTAGCATAGCACAAATTTAAGATCTAGACAGTTGGGCACTTGGATTCATGCTCTGTGTCTTGCAAGCTATGTGTTTGGGCAAATCACTTCATCTCTGTGAGCCTTGGCTTTCCTCATCTATAAAATGGGTATAATTATAATGACATCTCATTATTGAGTGGTCCTATGTTGCCTTCCAGGAATCTGGACAAAGATCTACATACACGAGATTAATCGTAGGGTTACTTATTTATAAGGGAGGAAAACTGGCAGTTTCCTCCAGGGAGAGTGAGGGAGGTTGTAAAAACTGACCACCTGACAGTTACCCCATCCCAGGGTAGATGGAGCCAGGGGTGGGGGTGTTGACTCACAAGCTCCTGCCATTGCTTCCAAATGGCTTTTGGGAGTTAACTCCCCGGGAAGGACACATACAGTATCCATGAAAGACCTATCAGATTGGCAAAACTGCAAAAGGCTGACAATGTTGAGTGTTGATGCTGATTTGGAGCAACAAGAAAGCCCATACTCCAACTGGGGGGGAGGGGGGCTTGGAGCACGGGTATCAGGAGATGACAGGTTCAAGTGTTTGCAGCAGCCGGTGAGGGAGTTTCATTCTACCCCAGCCATACAAGCTAGAATTAATGACACAGAAGCTCTGTGCAGGAAAATGGGGTCCTCCTGGAAAACAAAACAAAACAAAACAAAAACGGGTGCTGAGCAGGCAAAACCACATACATGATCTACAAATCATTACAGTAAGAGGTAACACATAGGTGACACTTGGGTACATGAACTCATTTGGTTCTCCCCCGGATCCTATCAGAAAAGTACTATTATTTCCCCCATTCTAGGGATGGAGAAACTGAGGAACAGAGAGATTAATAACCACCTAAAAGAGTCCTCGAAGGGATTAAATGGCCCAGTGGGAATAAGGTGCTTGGCATAGTGCCTGACACAAAGTGAATCCCTAGCAAATACTGGTGATTTCTGGCTAATACTGTTATCATTAGGCTAAGACTAAAATTCTGTCTCTGGTCTCCCAGCTTCTTGGAGAGCCCCGGCAGCATCTCCTACTCAGAGTGTGAAGAAATCACAACCTGGGAGCTCTTTCTTGGCTCCCAAGCTTGGATCGTCTGATGGGTCAGCTGGTCCCTGGGCGGGTGCCCTCAAGTCAAGTTCACAGGGCTAGAGAGAGAGAGGGAGTGCCCCCTGCCTAGGCTCATGGGTTTCCAGCGGGATCTGCCTGCCCCCCAAATCTGGAGAGGCAGCTCTACACACCCCCCAGGGGAGGGAGCTGTGGGCAGCTGAACCTCCCATTTTCCTTCCCTGCAGGGCAGCTCTGCCCCGCCAGTCATTTTCTTGGCAGCTTGGCACCAGAGGTTCATTCGGTGCTAAAAATAGGCTGTGTTTAGACACTCTGAGACTCCAGCTGGAAACACGAGCTGCAGTAACCAAGTGCTGCCGTTCTTGCAAAGGCAGCCACTTGCCCTCCCCCTTGTGGAAACTCACACTGGCCCCGGGGAAGGAAGGCAGGGTAGGCATGAGGTCATCCACCACATTCAGTAGATGGGGAAACTGAGGCTCAGAGTGTGCTCATGCAGAACAGAGACGGATCGAGCCTAAGAGCTCATGGCGAGCACTAGCTCCAGCCCTTGGTGGGCTGTCCCATTAGGCCTTTCCGGGACCCCAAGAAGAAAACTCTATGGTTGACCCCTTTCAGAAAAAGAAAATCGCAACTCAACAGAGGTGAGGGTACGTGCCCAGGTCTCACGCCTGTAAGCAACAGGAGAGAATGCTGACAGGGTTGTGGTTTCCAACACATAATGGGCCAATGAAGACCGAGATGTGAGGCCCCCACGTACCCCCTGCCTGGGGTTGTAGATGTGTTGTCTGTGTGCTGGGGAGGACCGTCCCCTGCCTTACGGGATTGCTGGGAGGAAGGAGTTCGTTCAAATGTGTTGCAAAGCCTTTGAAGACAGTGTCCAGCGTGTAGCAGGTGTTCCACAAATGGCATTCGTTTCATGTCCCCATTCCCTTTGGGGTCAGAATTTCTGTCTGGTGAGAGAGACAGAGAGAGGGAAAGACAGAGCAACCTGGGGATGGGGGAGTGACAGAGGGTCATGAGAGGCAGAGAAGTCTTCCGGGTTCCCTTGGGGAGGTGAGACTGTGGCTCAGTGGGGGGCTCTGAACCCCAGGACCACCCAGAGCTGAGAAACGGAAGACACTGTCTCCACAGAGTCCTGAACATTGTTCTCTGAGGCTCTCCAGTGTCTGGTGACAGGGTTTAGGTTTAAGCCCCCAGGGGAGGTCATTCCCCTGACTCTTTTCACTCATGTCCTGTACGTCTTGGGGACTGCCTGTGCTCCAGATGTTGGGGCTCACTTGGAGAGAGAACAGACAGGATGCTACCACCTCTGTGGAGAGCCCAGCTTCCGGGGTGCCCTCCCTCTCAGCCCTGGCAGGTGTGTGGGTGGCTCAAGTCAGCCCCACACAGCCCCAGCCCCCTGGAAGGAGTCCCCCTCCTCACAGTCCCTTCCCGGCTGGGCCACCTTCACTCCCCACATCACCAGTGCCTCCATCTCTTTTTGTTCCCTGCCAGCTTCTAATGAGCTCATTATCCTCTTAAAACCCATTTGGCACCCACTTAGAGAAAAGATGTGTTGAAATAGAAAAGAACGAGAAGGGAACAACAAAAAAGGACTAGACCCAGAAATATCTTCAGAGAGACAAAAAGCCACAGGGAACACAACAGCCAGAATCTCTGTCGTCTCCACAGCAGCAAATGTGCTGCCGAGGCAAACGCCTTTGAAGGCAGCTCCCACGTGCCCTTACGAGGAGCGAGGAGCGGGGCGGGGACGTGCTTCCCTGGAGCGCCCATGCCAGGCCCTTGGCAACGTCTTTAAATGCAGTCCTGCCAGCTGTGTATCTTTGGGGAGGTGTCAAGATTCTTATGCCCACTTCACAGGCCGGGCTTTTCAGCCGGTGAGAACAGGTGTCTTGACCCATGTCATGCCACAGGTGGGTGGAAGAGGCAGGTTCTGAACCCAGGTCAGTTCACCTCCAGAGCCCAGGCTCTTGCCTGTCTGCTTCGGGAAGGGCTGGTGTTCCACCTGCCCATCCCCATGCTGGCTGCTGGCTGGGTCTCATCCTGGCCCAGCTGCAGAAACATCTGGCCCGTGTGTGATCTGTGCGGAATACCATGGGTCATCCCCCACTGCCTGGGGGCTGGAGGCTTTCAGGTTGATTAAGAAATCGGTCTTTCTAGATTGTTGGTGTGACCACGAAATTTCACTGACTCCCCACGCAAGCCATTAGAACCCCAACCAGACTCTTGCACTTGCCTTCAAGGCTTGCTGTGTCTGTGTGGCCCTGGATAGATTCCTTAATCTCTCTGAGCCTCACTTATCTCCTCTGTGAAACGGCTACTATTCTCTCTCCTAGGATTGGTGTGGGGATTGAGTCAGAGTCCATACGTGTTCAGAGCAATGTCTGCACATAACAAGTGCCCAGGAGACATTAGCTATTCATGTTATTGCTGTTGCTTGTCTTCTACGTACCTCTCCAGCAGGATTTATCACTATCTAGTACAGCCGTTTGGGGTGATGGTTGATTCGGTTGTTGTCCCCCTCAGTAGACTCTGAATTCTCTGAAAGCGGGACCCTGGACGATTTATTCCCAAGCACACACAGTAGGCGAGCAACACACGTGTTTGAATGAGTGAGGAACAGGCAGGTGGCCGGATGGGGGGAGAGCTGTGTAAATGAATGGGGTGCTGTAGTTCAGATGGATGGAGACACAAATGGGGGGTGGGTGGATGGACTGAGTTGTGGGCGATGGATGGATGGATGGATGGATGGAATGATGGATGGATTAAAGGATGATGGGCAGATAGATGGATCAATGGATAAACAGGTAGTTTGATTCCACAAAAGCATGGATTTGGGGCTGTTTTGTTTCTTGATCTATTCCAAGTGCTTTGAACAATCACTGATGCCCAGTACGTGCTTAGTACTTCGTCCCGGAATGAATAGGATGGCATAGGGAGGACTGATGGAATCTACTTCGAACCACAGTTAAACTCCCATGTTGCTCTGAACTGGAGAGGAGCGGTTACCCCTCTGATCTTCCATTGGCGGCCAGTTAATCCTGGACATTGGCCAAGATGGTCCCAAGGCCCCCTGCTGGTGAGAATATGAAATCGCATTGGCCAAAAGGCATATTCTGTTTCCTAATTTATATTCTGTTTTCCTCTTGACTAATGATCCTTAACGTTTACTCATAAAGCAGTGCCCTCAGCCCTCTGTGCCCATCACCATTTTCTGAGGGCACCTTGTTATACCTGTAGGTTTCCCCTTCTATCAAATTCTGGTTGGAGAGGTCCAGAATCTTAATACTTGACCAGGCTCTCAGGTGATTATGAATCAGGGGCTCTTGGACCACGCTCTGAGGACCCCCTGTCAAATTAATGAGTCACTGGTCACCGGGAGGCAGTGGAGATGGGCTACTGCCTCAGGGTCTCTCTCCCAATCCCCCCCGGTACCCAGTCTGGGTGGGAAAAAAACCAAGTCATAAAAGCAGTGGTTACGAGCTGTGGTTTTGCCTTTGGACTGTCCTGGGTTGAAGTCCCAGCTCCACCACTCATTGGCTACGTGGCCTCAGTTTCCTAATCTGTAAAGTGAGGAAATGGTTACCTCCCCTAGGACCACTGGGAAGAATGAATGAGTAATACACATAGAGGGCTTGGCACAAAGCTGGGCATACTATAGGTGCTAAATAAATGCAGAGCGAATGACTCTGTTGCTAAATAATCCTGATTGCCTTTTCTTCCTTGGATAGAGGAGAGAGGCTAGGACACTGATCTCTCCTACTCTAGAATGTGAGCCCTATCAAGGAAGGGGCTTGGTCTCTCTGGTTCACAGAGTTATCTCCAGAACTTAGCACAACACCTGTTTTATAGTAGGGGATCACTAAGTATTTCCTTGGTGGGGTGGGAGTGGGGAATGAATTTGATCTGGTTCAGAATCAGCCAGGTCCAGGAGGCAGTTCAGCAAGGACCCCAGGAGGTGTTTTTTGGACCTAAAACAATTCATGGATCCGTATCTATCTGACAAACATATAGGAAATAGGGAGGTGTAAGAACTTGGGCTTGTCCAAGATAAAGCTTGTCCCAAAATATGGGCCCTGTAGGAGTCAAGCCCCCAGATTCCCAGTTTGGTTTGAAGAAAAAGGGAGGGATTCTAGAAGACCTGGTCATGCTGCATGCTTCAGGACATGGTTTCCTCACTTCTCTGGGCCTCTACATCCCCCTTGAGAAGGTTTCAGGGAACCTTTGAGGGTCTCTGTGAGCGAGCTTCTTAAATCTGTGTTCGTGCTGCTTTGCAGGTCACAGCTTCAAGCCTTAATGCTTAAGCTGATGGAAGCCCGCCCGCTTCTGTTTCCATGAGGTGGACACGCTGAGCTTGGCTCCCAGCTGCAGAAGGGACCAGAAAACTGCCCTGAGTGAAATCATCCAGCCCTGACAGGCCTGAGGAGCCGGGAAGAGGCGAGAAGTGAGCTGGCAGATTTCTCCTGCAATTGCTGTGGTCAAAGTTCTTCGGGAACTCTCCGTGACAAAGAACAAGATGTAGGAAAATGGGACCAGCTCCTGGATGTTGTGCCTCTTTTGTGGCCCAGAGAAGCTCGCCTTGACCACAGGAGAGTCCTGTTCTCTTGGTCTCGGCCAAGTGCCAGTCTTGGCCTTCTGCTCTGGTTTTGGCCATCACTTTCACGGAGGAAAGAAGACTGCAGACCCCCAGGGATTCCATCCCTAAGGGAAGCTTGGGAAACGCAGCCCCCTCCTTCCCCTTCCTGAACCCCTGACCTACCAGCTGAACTCCCAGCGAGCCAGTCCGGAATGAGCCTGCTATGGCCAAGCTCTGGTTCAAATTCCAGCGGTATTTCCGCAGGAAGCCCGTGCGTTTCTTTACCTTCTTGGTGCTCTACCTGACGGCCGGGAGCCTGGTCTTCCTGCACTCTGGCTTTGTGGGCCAGCCGGCCGTCTCCCAGAACCAGGCCAGCCCTGCCGCGGGGGTCCCGGCTGAGGGCGCCGAGCTGCCCTTCTTGGGTGACCTGCATCTGGGCAGAGGTTTCCGGGACACAGGCGAAGCCTCCAGCATCGCCCGCCGTTACGGACCCTGGTTCAAGGGCAAGGACGGGAGTGAGAGGACCAAGCTGGGTGACTACGGTGGAGCCTGGAGCCGAGCCCTCAAGGGGAGGATCATCCGGGAGAAGGAGGAGGAACGAGGTAAGGGGTAGACAGAGATGGTGGCCAAGCAGAAGGGAGGGGATTGGAAGAATATACCAAGAGCCACCAGGTCTCAGCATATAATAGGAGCCAGCTGCGATACAGTCACTGCTATCCATGCTGGGGCGGTGCTGTAACCCGCATTTTAGAAGCTCAGAGATTAAGTAACTTGCCCAAGGTCACACAGCTTGTTAACAGCCAAGCATGGATTAGGATCCTGCAACCATTAGAGTTCAAAGCTAACTCTTCCGTCTTGTTAAATAACACATGAGAATGAAGCAGCATCTATTGAGCGCCTACTGTGTTCCTGGGACTTTTCTAAGCCCTCTACGTGTATTAAAGTGTTCCTACGATTCCACATGGATGGTGCTGTTATTCCCATTTTAGGGATGGGGAAACAGGCACCACAAGCCCAGGCCTGTGTAGCTGTTAAGCGGTAGAGCTACTGCTCTACCGCATGCCTCACTGGATCTCTTGGTGATGGCTCCCGGAGGACATCATTGCCCTGGGCACGTGTCCTTGCATTTTCCTAGCCTTTCAGTCAAAAAGGGCTCTTCTTTGTGAGTGCAGTACCTTATCTGATTTCTACCCCACCCCATGGACTTGAGCAAGAACCATGATCCTACAACCAGGTTACACTTTGGGAAACTGAGGCTTGGTGAAGGGGGACCCTTGCCCAAGGCTGGAGAGCAGTAGAGTTAAAATCAAACCCAACTGGTCTGAATGCTTGGTCCCCTGACAGTCTCCCGAAGTGGACCAATGTCTCCCCAGCAGCTGGCTGGCGTGTGGGGGAGGAGCTCGCAACCCCGCCAGTCCGGAGATGAACACAAATGCACGTTTTGGGAGTCCGGACCAGATGGTTTGGGAAGATCCAGCACCAATCAGGACAGAAGGAAATCCTCCCCAGCCTTTGTGTTTCCTGCCACATGTCACACTTCCGCTGTGATTCAGCGCCTAGAAAACCCCTTCTCTCTCTACGGAGGGAAGCAGGATTAGTGGTGGGACTGCCCCGCCCCCATCCCCCGCAAACACGTTCCCCTGCTTCTGTCCCACCCCATACCTGGCTCAGGAGCCAGCCAGGAGACCCCACCATCCCGCCCCAGGGATTTCCTAGAAGCTGCCTCTTCAAGAACACTGCGTTCACAGGGAGGTGAAGGAGAAGGTGGGAGGTGGCAGAACAGATTGGGGGACTTGGATTTGTATTCCACTTCTGTCCCAGCCGGCCATGTGGCTAGGCACATGGCTTTGCCTTCTCATGCTTCAGTTTCGTCATTTGTAAAGTAGGGACAGGAACCCCACCCGCCTGGGCTTTTCCTGAGAGCTCACTGAGACAGTGGTTGTAAAAGCACTTGGCACATAGTGGTTCTTAAAGGTGGCCAGGAAACTCTCGTGGATCTGCCTGGGGGAAGAGACCCCATCCTGTAGGCACGGGAGAGGTATGAGGTGCTGCACTGATGGAGAAATCAGGAAGTGGCTACTCTTTCCTTCTCCACCCACTTGGCTGTATTTCTCCCCAAGTACTCCCAACTCCTTCTGGTAGTTTGCAAGACCCAAAGTTTTTCACAAGCCCACATCTTAGGCTATACTGTTATTCCACTTAGGATAAAGTCCAGAGTCTCCTACTGTGGCCATCTCTCAGATCTCATCTCGTAGCACTCCTACTGTCCCTCTTACCGCCGCACCCCACCGTCCTTCTTCCCTTTCTCTAAATGCACTAAGCCCATTCCTAACGCCTAACGCAGGGTCTTTACATGGCCATTTCCTTCTCTGTGGGATGCTTTTCCTCTGTATCTTTCCATGGCTCTATTCCTCCCTTCCTTTAGGTCCCCAGTCAAACCTCACCTTCTGGTAGAAGCCTTCCTAAGGAAAATAGCCCCACTTTGTACCTGGTCACATCCATACTCCCCGGTTATTTTTGTGACAGCACTACCAACTTACCATCACCCAAAAGCATCCTCTTGATGTCTTTGCTTACTTGTCTGTAGTCTGCCTCCCCTACTAGACTGTCAGCTCCGTGAGGGCAGAGATGTTGCCAGTCCTATTCCCACCATCCCTCCCTACCCCGGGTGGGTGTTTCTGTTCATTCAGCACCTGGGACAGCACCCAGCACAGGCATGGTGCTCAGTACCGACTTGTTGAATGAATGAAAGATCAGATGGACCCGTGAATGAATAATTACCCTTCTGTCTGGAGTGCCTCTGAGGGTCAACTCTACTCTTCCTCCAGCTCTTATCTTCGCTCACCTCCAGGAAATTGTCTGTGATCCCCTGCCAGACTTGATCAAATGCTCCTCCTTCCTCTCTGGTCTTTGTCAGGGCCCTTAGGCGAATGATAATCACCTGTGCTTGTCAAGGTTCCAGACAGAATATGAATTCCTTGTGGTGCAATTGATACAAACAACACTCACAACACCTCCCAGTTGTGAGAATGAACTCACTGCCACTACTACTAGCAGTTATTATCAGTTCTTGAACACCTACATCATGCCAACCACTGTCCGGTTTGTTTTCCGTATGTTAAAGATTTTTAAAAATTTTATGTATTAGAGAGAGAGAGAGAGAAAGAGAGCGTGTAAGAGTTGGGGGAGGGGCAGAGTGAGAGGGAGAAGCAGACTCCCTGCTGAGCAGGAAGCCCAACACAGGGCTTGATCTCAGGACCCCAAGATCACAACCCCAAGCCAAAGGCAAACACTTAAATGAAGGAGCCACCCAGGTGTCCTGTTTTTCACATAATATTTGAATGGAATGTTATATGTAAGATGCTTATCACCTCTCCTAGTTCATAATAATAGGTCACTTAATCGGTGTTGTTACTGTCTATAGTAGAAATAGTAACTACCACCTCTTGAGTGATCATTGTGGTCTAGACCATGTTGTAAGGGCTTCATTGCCTTACTTAATTATCACAACAACTCAGAAAGTTAGAAACCAACTGTTATTCTGTTTCACACATGGGAAAATCTAAAACTCAGAAACCCAGGTCACATGGGTAGACGTGAGGAACTGAGATTTGAAACAAGGTTTATTTCATTCCAGAGCTCTCAAGCCTTTTTCTATACCATGCTAACCCTTCTGCCCCTGGACATCATAGATATTTTATAAAATGTAAAGAGAGAAGAAGAGAAACTAAACAAGGAGCCGGAGCCTAGAGCTCACAGCAGGCAGTCTTCGGAATCAGGCAGCGTTATTAAGAAAACACAAATCCAGCCTGTCCTTGATTAACTTATTCAGAGTTCAGCGAGGAAAGACAACATATTAGATTAACACTAATAAAAACAAGACGCTTCTCTGACCTGACGTGGAACACATTTGGTTTTTCTCTGAAGCTGGCAAGGGCTCTACTTGATGCAGTGATGCGGGACTTGGGCTGTCAAGGATTCAGAGCCCATCCGGGGCTCGGAGGGGAAGGAGGAGCCACTCCAGGACTGGGTTGGGGCATGTCTTACTTCCGGGGTGGGGCTGTCACTTTGGATGTACCACGCCCACCTTGTGTGCTCCTTTAACCTCCCCCAGCCCTGGAAGAGCCTGTGCTCTGAGCTGCCAAGTCAGGGTCCACCTGCCAGTTCTGTAGCTTGCTGACTGTGCAGCTTTGGGCAGGTCTCTCCACCTCTCTGAGCCTCCGTTTCCTCTTGTGGCTAAGAAGTATATAACAGCAGCAGGCTATCCTGCAGATTACCTAAGACGAATCGATTGTGGGCTAAGTGCCAGGCGTGCTTCCAAGCACCTTGTACCTGTTCCATCCCACAATCTTCATAGCAACCCAGCAAGGTGCACGCTGTTGTTAACCCCATCTTAGAGGGAGGAATCAGAGGTACAGAAAGGTTAAGGCAGTTGCCCAAGGTTGTCCAGCAGGAGGAGGGAATAAACTAGTGATGTGAACGCTGCTATTTTGAGTCTTACCTCTGAACCTTGACCATTGTAGCCCCTCACTTCTTGGTATACAGGAAGGGCTCAGCCCAGAGACTGGCACATAGCAAGCACTTAAGGCATAGCAGCTTTTATTATCAATATTATAATTCCACAGGAGAAAACAGAGAAGCATAAAGATGATGGGACTTGCCTAAGGTGACACAGCTAGTCACAGGCAGAGCCTGTGCAGAAAACAAATCCAGTTTGATTTTGAAGCCCAGGCATGAAGAAAGACGGTAGGGAGAATCAATCTGCAATTTTGGAAAGAGCAGCGGGGCACCCATTCCCCATCTCCTCCAGTTGAAGATACAATCTTTGCGGGCTGTTGAGGGTCTAGTCTGTGTCAGGGACGGTGTATCCATACCCTCAGCTTCCCATGAGGCAGCAACTGGAGCCCCTTTCATGGACAAAGAAACTGAAACTCAGAGAGGTTAAGTGACTTAAACAATGTCACACAGCTGTCAAGAAGTGACTCCAACCTGAGTCTGAGCCTAAAGCTCTTATTAACCACTGAATTGTACAATCCCCACCTCACTCCATCCATCCATCCATCTCATAGTTATCACATGCCCCCTATGTCCTCTGCCCAGTAATGTTTGGTGGAGACACAGGAATGATTCAAGAGCAGTTTTCCCTCTGAGGAACAGTCACAGTCCCTGGGGAGGCAGACAGGCAAGTAAAACGAAAAATTTGTATGTTCAAAAAATAACTTGGTCCTGATTATCAAAATCACACGTGCTCATTGTAGAAAACTTAAAATGTGTAGGAAGAGAGAAGAAAATACAGATCAAAAAAAAAAAAAAAGTAAAGAAAAAGAAAATACAGATCATCTGCCTGCAACCACCGTCTATCCTCGGTGTCTTGCCGGTCTCTTTCCTTCCCGTGTGTATTGACAAAGCACATCTTGTATTTAGATATTGTGTCTTGCTTTCCCCCATGCTAACACCTTTTTTTGTGGTCAGAATTCTTCTGTGATGAGCCTAAATAATTTCTGGTTTGAAAAAGGAATGGACAGTGTCTGGAGAATTGTTTAGAACAGCATTAGGGAAGGGTGGGGGCCAGGGGATCTGGCATCCTAAGGGAGGGATCCCGTTCAGCCATTGGAGTGTATCATGACTGCCTTCCTGGAGGAAGAGACTATTGAGCTGAGTCTGTGGTATCTGTAGCCTTTTGACCAAAGTGAAAGATGCATCTCTTGTGCCTGGGTACACAGAAGCCTGGGTACAAGCAGAAAATTTTATTCTCTGCACTAGGAAACACAGACAGCACTGGAGTGGTCATATTGAAGGATGGAGAATTCAGGATGGCAGAGAAAATAACTCCTGAGCCTCTGCTCTGTGCCAAGCCTGGTGCCAAGGCTCAGTGTATAGGTTAATACTACTTACTTTAACAACACCCCTTTGTATTCCTGTTCTAGCACGGCTATAACAGAACAGCAGGAATTAGGTGGTTTAAAGCAACAGAAATGTATTCTCTTGCGGTTCAGGAGGCCAGAAGTTCAAAATCAAGTTGTCAGCAGGGGCGTGCACTCTTTAAGACACCAAGAGAGAACCCGTTCCATGCCTTTCTCCTGGCTTCTGGCATCACCAGCAACCGTTGACAGTCCTTGGCTTGCATCTGCAAAACTCCTGCCTCTGCCTCTTTTCATATGCCTTCGCCTTGTGGCTCTGTGTCCTCAGATGGCCATCTTTTTATAAGGACACCAGTCCTATCGACTGCTGTGCCATCACTTTGATATGCGCTCGTACCTTAATGAATCACATTTGCAATGACCCTGTTTCCAAATAAGGTCACATCCTTAAGTTCTGAGTGTAGGACCTCAGCCTGTCTTTTTTGGGGGGTGGGGGGAGAGGAGTGGAACACAATTCAACCCATCCCCTCCCCCACTTTCTTTTTCCCACTTTCCAGGCAGGGTAATGATATATCCAGGAGCTCAGACTGAAACCCAAATGTGGTTGACCCCACAGCTGGTTTTCTTCCCACACTCTGTAATCCCTCCCGGTTTGTGGAATCTACTCACGGATAGTAAAGAAAAGGAATACAGATCTGTTCGTGTTTAGTTATCCTTTTAACAAATTACCTTTATTGAAGAGAGCAAAATTTCTTGAAAAGGAAGATTAATTGAAGCAAAAGGAAAAAAGGAAAGGAAAGCGGGGAGGGGAACCTACAGTGGGGAGGGCTCTGTTCCAGCTGCCTGCATTCCCCCCGGGCTCCCCACTCCGTGGTGCCCGTGCCGGAGATAAATAGTCCAGCCGGGGCGACTCTGCCGTTTCAGCAATATTTGAACAGATGCAGAGATGAGCTGATAGATGGTGTGAACTCGGCCATTTATCCCTCCTCAAGTTGCCTGTGATTTTGCCTGAGTTTTACACACCTGGCGTCCCCCCTCGTCTTGGACACATCGTGCCACCACAGCAAGATTTGAAGGCAGGGCGCTGGGGAAATTGCTGAGGCGGGTTGGCGGGGGAACCGCCGTGATGAGGTCAGCAGGTGGCTGACGCCGGGGCCGGATGACGGCTGTGCTGACCGGGGGTCCGCGGGGAAAGACGCTCTAGAATCGCCCAGGCCAGGGAGGAAACATTCAGAATTTGTTTCCTAACCCACAGAGTTCAGCCGTTCCATCAGGTCAGAGTGTGTAACACACCCATGTTTCTCCAGGGCATTCATGAGGGACCATGTATCTCCCCCCCACCCCCCACCCCCACCTTGTTTGAGCACCTGTTGTGTGAGACCTTGCAGCCTGATGTCTGGCCGGATGGGAGGGATGGAGAGGAGGTAGCACAGCACTTAAAAGTGCAGGTTTTGGGACAGATGGACATAAGCTCAAATCCCAGCTCTCTTCTAAGGGGTCCTCTCTCTCCCAGCATCGCCAGGGTGGTCTCTCTGTTGGGGACAGAGATGTCCTCCTCCCAGGCCGAGACTCACCATGGTACACATCCAGGGGCATGGAACAGACAGGCCTGGGCATGGGTTTAGTCTGGACCCTCAGAGCTGGGTGGATTCAGGCCCTTTGGCTTGAGTATTAACATGTAAATCAGTGTCACTTTGGGGGCAAGGAACAAAACCCCACCTTGAACCAGCTTAAGCTAAAGAGGAAAATGCATTGTGTCTTGTCACCCAACTGCAGAAGGGACTGGAGTTTTCAAAGGAGTGATGTGTGCCCTGTCTCTCTGTGGCTCTCCTCTCTGCCTGCCTCCATGGGTTTCATCCTCCTAAACAGGCTGACTTTGGTCCCAGGGATCATGTCTCTTGGTTGCTCTGGGTTTACAGACTTGCCAATGTCATTAACCCAAGGGAAACAGATTTCTTTCTCCCAGTTTTGATCTGCAAGAATCCAGAGTCTAGACCATGTGCTCTTCCCTGGAGCAATCAGGCAATCACTGGCTGGTGGGAGGGGCAACATAATTGGCCCTGCCAAGGTCAGGGGCGGGTAGGGTCTATTAGGAGAAAAAAAAAACAGAAGAGGTATTGCTTTGAAGGTGTGAACGATATCATGACAGCCCCCCACCCCCATTCACTCCAAAGTGGACACGTGTATACACACATGTACTCTGACTGTTGTTACTCTGATGATCAAAATTGCATCGAGCACAGATCCACTGTCCCGCATAGAGCAAAATGCCCCTACCTCCACCCTTAGGTGAGACCACCCGAAGCCATAGCACATCTCATTTCAAGCCCAGCAGATCCAGGAGCGTTTGCAATTTTCCCCATCAGGTCTATGTGGCTCTTGGTGACCCTGGACCAATGGAAGCAGATCCTCCCCACAAATAAAACATTTGGAGGACAGACTCGGGCTTAAGTTTTAAGGGTGTAGGAAGTTGAGATAGATGCCGTAGCTTCTAATTCTGTTTAGAAAAGAGGAGAAACAGAAGTAATGTGGTGACGGGTCAGAACAGACACAATATGCCAAAACTCAGACTCGCTTCTAAGGCAGGAAGGTGTCATTGTCATTAGGATCAGCTTCCTCATCTGTAAAATCGGTTAATAAGCATGGGAGGGTGTGAATGTAAAAAAAAATAATGCTAAGCAAAATGAGCCAGAGAAAGACATTCCGTATGATTTCACTCCTATCCGGACTTCCTGAAACAAAACAGATGAGCAAATGGAGGGGAGAAGGAGAGGGAGAAAAACCAGGAAACCCAACTCCTAACTCTAGAGAACAAACTGATGGTGACCAGAAGGGACGTGGGAGGGGGACTGGGGGAAATAGGGGATGGGAGGAAGAGGACACTCACCATGATGAGTGAGTAACGTACAGAGTTATCGAATTGCTGTATAGTGCGCCTGAAACTAATATAACACTATACGCTAACTTACTGCAATGAAAACTTTAAAAATTTTAAACATTCTTTTTTTAGGTTTTATTTGTCAGAGAGAGAGATAGAGAGTGTACAAGCAGGGGAAGCAGTAGACGGAGAAGGAACGTGGGACTCGATCGCAGGACCCTGGGATCATGACCAGAGCCAAAGGCAGATGCTTAACTGACTGAGCCACCCAGGTGCCCCAAAACCTTAACAATTTTTAAACTAAAACGAATGGTCCATAGTAGATAGCATGCGGTAGGTGCTCAATCCATGGCCCCACACACAGTCTTTTGATCTGATAACAAAGAACTCACGCTGTCAAAATAACCTTTTCCCCCTTCCTCTCTCCCTCTTCCTACTCCCCATTTGTCCCATTCCTGTCCCCACGCCTGTCCTATTCCTTCTACAATCCGTCCCGGAACACTATGTCCTCTACCGAACTATTGAGCTGAAGCTCTTCCTCCCAGCTCCGGTGCGAACAGCACCCCAGACCAGGACCCCCTCTGTGACAGGAAAGACACACACCATAGAACAAACATGGGGACGGGAGGGGGCTTCTCCACAACTGTCCCGGTCTGATGGGCCTGCTGCAGGGAAACGATCTTTCTATTCAAGCTGGACTCTTCTTAGCCAACCACATCACCGCTGTCTTAGAAAAGAAATTCAGGGGTGTCTGGGTGGCTCAGTGGGTTAAAGCCTCCGCCTTCAGGTCAGGTCATGATCTCAGGGTCCTGGGATCAAGCCCCGCATCGGGCTCTCTGCTCAGCTGGGAGGCTGCTTCCCCTCCTCTCTCTGCCTACCTGTGATCTCTGTCAAATAAATAACTAAATAAAATCTTAAAAAAAAAAAAGAAAGAAAGAAAGAAAGAAATTCAGAGTGATGAGGACGAGGCCCGTTTCCAGCAGTGCTGACAAATTCTGCACTTAGCAGGCTGGCCCCAAGGGACTCGGCTGCTCAGCAAGAGCCTGTGCCCTCTGCTCAAGCCCATTCTCCACCACGAGCGAGGGGGGGGCCAGCCCACAGCTGAAAGAGAAGCAGGCCTGCCAGGGAAAGTGACCCAGCGACATGTCATCTTGTCCTGTCATCCTCGGTGAGGGCTGGTGGCATCCTCCCGTTACTTGCACATGGACTAGTGGAAAGAGCCATGATCTGGGGCTCCCATAGATACGGACTGAAATCTTTGTCCTGCCACCACTGAGCCTCAAATTTTAGGCCAGCCATTGGACCTTTCTGGGCCTCTGCTGAGTCATCAGAGAGCATGAACCTGCCAGCACTCCCCACTTCACCTGGGTCCTTGCAAGGTTCTCTGGATTCTAGAAATAAGCAGGGGTTCAGGACATGCACCGGGGCCCACCCTGGCTCCACAAGTACCAGCTGTGTTTCCTTGGGCAAGTGACTTCACCCCTCTGGGCCTCCGTTTCCTCTTCTGTATAGCGTGGGAACATTAGCACTTGGAAGATCATCGTAAGGTTTCAGTGAGACTGTCTGTGTAAACCACTTAGCAAAGCACACGTCCCAGTCCCAAGAACATACAGGGAAAGACCATTTTATAAACTGTGAAGTGTGGTCTTGATGTGCAAGAATGACTATTTACCGTGAAGTACAAAAGCACATTGGTTTTCAAACATCATTTAAAATTTTTCTTTGGATGAGAGCACTCACCCTGGCCCACGTGCGGGCACACTGTGAAGTACCTGCAGGCGCTGTGAATGGCAGATCGTGTTGCACTCATTTGACCTTCACGCCTGTTACACTCAAGACACTATGGTAGAAACATTTATGCAGATCGTTCCGTTTTGACCTTACTGGTAGTGTTTTCATCCCCACTGTGAAGAACAATAGACCTTAGAGAGGGACCCTGGCCCAGACTCACTAGGCCACTGCCCGGAAGTAACCGAACTGGGAAGCCTTTGAGGCTGTCCTTTGAGCTTTCCCAGCCCACATGTGCAAGGAAAAGTAAGTATCTCGAGGCAGCTTGCAGAAATGAGAACACGCTATCAGCTGTTTCAGACTCTTCCGAGCTGTCTCCATTTGGGTCTCTGCTTGGTCACTGGAGAATGACCCTGGCTTGGCTCTCTGGGCGTCTACTGGTTGTCGCCAGTGGAGTCCAAGGGCTTGCTCCTTACCCTGGCCGCAGAAGAGTCCCTTCTTCCTGTTTTGGCCTCCGCTGCCCTTCAGGGTCACGGTCTGCCAGCCCACGTGACTTTCAGTCTCTTGTTTCTGCTTTTCTGTTGGGAAGGAGGAACGGACCAGTACCGAGGGCCACCAGTTGCCACTCCTTTGCAAATCCTTTTCGGCTTTGTGCCCAGCCAGATCTGACTTTTCTCTTCTCCCCAAAGCCAAGTACATCGGCTGCTACCTGGATGACACCCAGAGCCGGGCCCTGCGAGGTGTGTCCTTTTTCGACTACAAGAAGATGACCATCTTCCGTTGCCAGGACAACTGCGCAGAACGGTAGGGCCCTGATGTCCCTCGCTCCATTCATTCCAGACTCCCTCCTTCGGCCGTGTTCTTTCCTCTTCCCCAAAAGGCACGGTGGAGGGTGAGCACGTGGTCACCAGGGACGTATGATGCCGGGGGTGGGGGTGTGTGTATGCTGTGCGCCTGCGTGTATGCAAATGAGCCGGACCGTTGGGTTGTTGTTTTTTTTTAAATTATTATTTATTTGACAGACAGAGATCAGAAGTAGGCAGAGAGGCAGGCAGAGAGGAGGAAGAGAGGAGGAAGCAGGCCCCCCGCCGAGCAGAGAGCCCGATGCCGGGCTCGATCCCAGGACCCTGAGATCATGACCCCAGCCGAAGGCAGAGGATTAACCCACTGAGCCACCCAGGCGCCCCCCGACCGTTGGTTTGTGGGAGTTTCTGGTCGCGTAGTTTGACCCCGTGCCTCGGTGTGAGTTTGTGTGTACAGCGTTCGGGTGCGTACAGCGGCCTAGGTTCGGAAGCCTCACGCGCATGCGCCATGATCTTTAAGTAATGGTGGTTGTGTGCGCAGGAGACTTTGTGAATCTGTGTGCAAGGCTCCAAACCTGTGCGCGTGTGCGGGAGAAGCTCACAGATGTGACTCGGTGAGCCGGAGGCTTGTAGGACACCCATGGGACATCTCACACGTAGAAACACACCTGTACCCACAGTGATTTCCAGTTGCAGTAAGTGATGTTCCTGATGGGGACATATACTGAGGGAGGCAGTGGACTTCCCAAAGGTGGAGGAGGTCCCACAGGACTGGCAAGTGGGGATGGGGACCTCAGCTTGTGCCTGGGCCCTGGCATTGCCACCTTAGCCTGGGGGTGACTTGTGAAGGGGCTGCTAGCTTGCCTACCTTCAGACTCTCTCTGGCTAGCTCTAAGGTCACAGATTCTGATGGACCTCAGCTGCATGGCTGTCCTAGAAATGAGCAGGAGGGTGGCTGAGGGACTCCTCCCTTTGTGCTTGATGAGGGTGTCCCTTTATAATCAGCTCCCTGAGCCCAGGGCCCTCTCCATCTTGGGAAAGATGCGGAGCCCTTGAGGATGTACCAAACTGTGGGGAGACAGAGGTGAATTCTGCAGAGTTCATGGCCCCCATGGAGTCATGCCTTGATGGGAAGATAGGCAGGTACACCAAAAAGGGCCTTGTAGCGGGATGAGGGTTCAGATGGCATAAATTGCAGACCGTGGAAATGCAGAAGAGCCCCCAGCCTGCCTCAGCCGTCAGGAAAGACTCAGAGGAGGTGACTACCAAGGTGAGCTTCAGAGTGAGTCAGATGAACTCACGAAATCCGTTTGAGTTCAACAAATATTTATTGCTGCCCGTGTGTGTGTCCGGGTGCTGGAGACACAGCAATGAGTCAGCCACAGCCCTGCCCTCTGGGGGCTCCCCAGCTAGTTGGGAAGACGGAAGCAGGCACAGGCTAGGGGAATAGAAGAGCAGTATGTTATCTGTGCTGGGCATTTGTTCCATGCCAGACACGGTTCTCAGCACTTTGCAAATATTAACTCTTAAACTCCTTCCCCTCCCACAAAATCCCTAAGAGGCTGATGAGGAAACCAGACTATGGGGACATCAAGTATGAGGGGTGCTGGGCTGCATGTGCTACCCAGGCATGTGCTTGCAAAGGCTGAGGGAATGGGGAGCTCAGGAAGTTACAGAGGTGAGATCTTGAACCAGGTTTTGAAGGATGAATAGGAGTTTTCTAGGGAGTAGGACAGAAAGAGCAGCATACTCAAAGACCAGAACTCCTGAAACATCCTCAACACCAAGCCTCCTCAGGTAGGCTGGATGGGGATGCACAGGGAGTCCCAATGGGGAGCTGTCAGGAGAGAGGGGAAGCTGTAGGGCTGGCTGACGCCTGCTGATGTGTGGCCTTGAATGCCATTTGAAGTATCTGGATTGGCCACTGGCAAGGGGGAGCTGCTGGAGGCTGTTAATTGGGGGATTGATTTACATTCATTCCACAAATATTTGTTAAACACTTAGCATACACCAGGTGTTGAGAATGAAGGGGTAGTTTGGGGGGGAATACAGGGTGGCAGGGAGCAGATCATCTAGGACAGGGGTCCTCGGCCTGGAGTGAATATCTCCATCACCCAGGCTCTTGTAAAAATAGATGGCTGGACTCCATTCCCACTTTCTGGTTTGGTAGGTTTGGGCCAGGGTGGGAGAGAGGGGGCGGAAGGCGACCAGAATTTGCGTTTTTCCTGAGTTCTGAGACAGAGATCATATGGATTCTTTGGGTCCCGGGCCCACAGCTGGAGTACCACTCCTCAAAATTTCATACAAAGCGGCATGTTAGAATCACAGGGCCAATTAAATTGGACTCTGTGGAAGCGGGAGCCAGGTGTGGCGTTTAAAAAATGTTCCCCAGGTGATCCTAATGGCTGTCCATGTTAAAGAACCACTGATCGGAGGATTTGTAGGCTGAGCCAAGCCATCTGGAAGCTTATCTGCCTGCAGTGGAAGCTGGGGGTGGGGCAGGGGAGGGGGCGTTGGGGCAGTAGAGAGGTGTGATCTGTTTGAATTCTGGAAAGATCTTTCTGTCGAAGGCCACAGCGGGCACATCAAGATTAACTGTCTGAGGTCCTCCCAGGGACCCTAAGGATAGCAAGGCCGACTCTGTTTCCCTTCCTGTATTAGTTTTCCTTTACTGGGCCACAAATTATCCCCAAATTTAGCGTCTTAAGCCAACAAACATTATCATCTCCCAGAGTTTCTGGGTGCCAGAAACTACAGCCTGGGAGTGGGGTTAGCCAGGTGCTTCTGCCTCAGTGACTCTATGACCTTGTAGTCAAGGGGGGCAGCGACTGCAGCCATCTGAGGGCACAGACGGGACTTGAAAATCCCCCTCTGAGACAGGCGCTCCCAGCTGGTGGCTGTATCCTCCCAGGGCAGCTGTCCCCCGCCCTCCCTGCTGTGAGCCATCCCAGGGAGAGGGCTAGGAGGAAGCTACTGCTTGTTCTAGAATTGTGACACCCCCTAAAAGTGGTTCTCCCCCGCCTTGGGTTCCTTCCATCAGTGGATCTAGTTATACGAGAGGGGCTCAGGGTACCCCAGAACCAGGGCTTCAGAAAGACAGTAGTTCTGAGAAAGACAGGAGCAAGGCAGGCTGGCCCAGCCCCAGGATGCTGGGGATAGGCACCAAGGTACCCATTGGCTGCACCTGTCCAGGTGAACGTGTGGAGCAGAGGCTAGCACATGCCACACGGGTAGTGGGGGTGTGTGGAGGCTTGAGTCTGCGTGGGTCAATCTGTCCAGCTGCCCACGGGCATCCAGGTTGAAGATGTGAACTGACCGCTCCCCTTGGAGCCACCATGCATGGCCAGGGTCCCTGCAGGCTGAGCCTTCCTGGTTCTGGAGAACACCTCACTGGCAAGGGGGCTGAGCAGGACTTATCCCAAGCCTCTCCCTCCGTCCCCACCCCTGCAGCCAGAGCAGGCCATGCCTTTCTGTTTACAGAATGGGTGTCCACTGAGAGTCCTTTTTAGGAAACAATCTGATGGCTACAGAGAGAAAAAAAAAAAAAAAAGTTGAAAACCTTACAGTGCCTGGATTTTTTTTTTTTTTTTTTTTAGGGGAAGGAATTTTTCCTTGGCTGGCTATGTGACCTTGATTTTGCCGTCTTCCAAGGGGATACAAGAGTCCCTGCCTCCCCCTTTCATTCCAACTCTTCTCAAGGGACCTGGAGGCATCATTCCTGGGGGACATTTCCTGGAATAAAGGGGCTGGACTCTGGAGATAGAATTAGTGCCTGGCACTAGACGGGAGGAGCAAGAGGGTGGGTTGGGATGGACAGACCCCAGGCTTGGAGGCGTGTGTGTGTGTGTGTGTGTGTGTGTGACATGTATAAAGTCAGGAGGACACTTGTGGCCACGTGGGTAGGTGTATGGGGATGAAGGCAGGGGGTGGTCCTGGGGGTCCTGGGCCCGGGAGACCTCCCATCCCCCGAGTCTCCTGGCCCCTGGGGTCCGCACGGTATCCTGACTGCAGCCTTCCCCAGGGGTTACCTGTATGCCGGGCTGGAGTTCGGAGCCGAGTGCTACTGCGGCCACAAGATCCAGGCGACAAACGTGAGCGAGGCCGAGTGTGACATGGGATGTAAGGGCGAGCGTGGCAGCATGTGCGGTGGCGCCAACCGCCTCTCCGTGTACCGGCTGCAGCTGGCCCAGGAGTCTGCACGCAGGTGTACGTGAGTCGGCCCTGCCCCTCTCCGTGGCTGTGCTGCTCCCTGCCCTGCGCCTTCCTTGGCTCCCCAGCACCCCCACGGGCCTGCCCTGCCCCAGCTTCCACCACAGTCCTTGCAGAATCCTCTGCTCCAGCTTCTCCAAACGTTTCCCCCCTGTCGGTGACCTCTCCCTCCCACACCGAGCTGTCCCCTGTGCCAGCCACGTCCCCCTTTCTCCCCTGTCTTCCTCCTTGACAAAGTGAGCCTTCCTGATTTCCTGAGAGCCTATTGTCTGTATTGATGATGCGGGCGAGGGAGATGACTATGACCATGGCAAGAGCGGACATTTGGTCCTTTTTAAGTGCCTTATGTGGAGTAGCCCATCCTCACAGTGACCCTGCAAGTAGGCACTGTTCTCTGACTCCCATCTGATGACCAGGAAATTGAGGGTCGTGTCACCTAAGCCGCAGAGGATTTAAACCAACTCTGCAGCCTGTGTCTTTAATGCTCCCATTGAGACAATTTCTTGCATGTCGATGCTTCATTCTTGTTGGAAAAACCCTCCCTTTCCACGTGGAGGGAGGGAGACAAGCAGGAGAGTGTGGGCGCTGGCCAGTCTTCTGCTGACATCTTCGCATTGTCCCCTGCTCTGGGTGCTTCCTAACAGTTATGTCTGTTTAGCAAGAATCTGCCGTGTGCTAGGGGCTATGCCAAGCCTGCTGCAGACCCGATTTCTTATCCCTTCCCTATAGCTTCTCCAGGCGGTTACCAGTGTTAATTCCCATTTTATAGTGGGGAAACTGAGGCTCGCTGAGTTTAAGTAAACCTGCCAAGGTCACCCCGGCTATTTAAAGGTGACCCACAAACTTGGGAAAATGGCTAAGGGCCTGTACAAAAGATGGAGGGCTGCGTTTTTCCCCCGTTACCCTTCTGATGCGGTCCCAAGGCAGGGTCAGGAACCCACAACTGCACCTCTGACCCCTGGGCCAGTGCTTCCCAGATCTGAATGCGCCTGTGAACCCTATGGAAATGTTGTTAGCATGCAGATTCTGTTTCAGCAGGTCAGGGTGAGATTTTGCATTTCTGAGGAGGCTCCCAGCTGATGCTAGGCTGCTGGGCCAGGGACCACACTTTGAATAATAAGGCCTCAGACCTCAGCGGGGGACTCGCCCTGCTCAGAACAGGGGCCTGCCCACGTGGGCAGGTTTGCCTGTCTTCCACAGGGCCAGTGCTGTTGTTTATAAAAACTCATTGTTGGTTTGCCTGATAATGCGTTCTGTCTCCCAAATCCCGTGCTTTTGAAGCCTCTGCTCGAGCTTTGCGCTACAGGATGGTCGAGGGTGCTGCCAGTTTCCAACGGTGCTGATTGCTGCAAACAGTGGCACCATCGATGGCCCCAGAGTCGCCCCAGGTCACCTGGGGCTGAAGTTCTGGCTGGCAGCGGGCACAGGCAGTGTGTGACATCCAGGCTGGAGAATGTCCACACGGCAAGGCTCTGGTTTGGTCGTTAGTGTAATGAGGTCTTAATTTGATGGCAGATTTACCATCCTCAAGCAGATCCCTTTATGCCAATATTTATGTTATTTTGATGGCGACTTTGACTATCTGGCGAGGTGGCGTTAGAGTTGTGAGTGTTTGGCGAGAAAGCTGTTGCCATTACAGCATCCTAGTGCGTGAGAAAGAGCTGGGTCACCGAATTAGGCCATGTCGGTCGTTAGCCAGAAAGCAGCCAGACCTCCTTTTGGTTAATGTTCAGATTGACTGGATAATCTGGACATATTCTGCCCCTCCCCCCCAACTCCTGACATTCTCTCTCTCTCTTACACACACACACACACACACACACACACACACACAACTACTGTGACCACCTGATAGGAAGAACAGTATCACAGGCCATCAAAGATTTTTCAGTCAGCTGAAATACACAAGCCGCAGCATGCAAAGACCCTCGATTCTGTATGACAGGGTGTGTCCTGCCCTTGTAGCAGCAGGAGGTCTGGGTGGTTGCTGGAGTCAGCCCCCAGGGGCTGGCAGGGATGCCGCTGCCTCCTCTCAGCTTACCCGCCTCCTGCAGCAGCAAAATTACCCAGGATGGCATTTTATTCCACCTAAGAAAGGAGTCTTTGGGGTTGATGTCCAAGAAGGGAACACACGTCGTGTCTACAGAGGATGGTGTCCTGGAGTCTCTCAGTCCAACACATTGTTCCGAAACATCACTCTACAAGTTCTGCAGCTTGGGTACCTTCAACGAAAGCATCCGGAAGAAAACCGAAGCCTTATTAACCTCAAGATTGACACAAGAATGGAAGTGGCTTGGATAAGGGGATGGGTGGTTGATGATATGCCAGATTGAGATTCCTGGTGGGCTCCCAGTTGGCAACATGGTGTCTGGAGAGAGCATGGGGACCATTCATTGAGGCAAAATGCTTGAGGGGCATGCACGTGGATTAGGCATAGAAGATGAGTGGAGAATGAAGCACAGTCCCTGTCCTCCGGGAGCTCACTGTCCAGTGGAGAAACAGACGCAGTTCCAGGGGTGGTATGTGTTGGGGGATCGCAAGGGCCCTGTCAGTGGGAACCAAGGGAGCAACATTTGAGCTGAATCTCTTTCCAAGGAGATTTCTAGATGAAAGGGAGAGCCCTGTATTCCAACCACGAGCAAAAGGTACAGGGTCAGCAAAGGTCCTATGTTGAGTACCCTGTTGGAAGCACCTTCCTTGCTTATGTCCCCTTTTATAGCTTTAGGGACTGAAGCCTGGAGAGCATAAGTGGCTGAGTTGAATGGCCATAGAGGGAGGCTTCACAGAAGGGAGCTATTTGATTAGGGCCTGAAAAGATGCATAGGATTTTTCTTGGTGTAGGAGAGGGGGATATCCAGACTCAAGTTGCAAAGGGGTGGGAGAGAAATGTAGGCAGAAGAAATTAGTGTGCAAATGTCTGAAGGTGGCTTCAGGAAATGGTGAGCAAGCATGATTTTCCAAAGGCCACGGTGCTTCCTAGGTACTGCACATGGGCGGGAACCCACCCCTCTGACTCCTAGTTTGGGTGCTCTGGGTCCCTTGACATCTTGTATTGGATTCTGGACCTCAGCTTCTCTCTTTTGGGAGAATTCCTTGGATTTACAACCCTTGGTAAAGCACATTACCTCCACTTTCCGACTTCTGATCTGTCCTTCTGCCCCCTTTGCTGACTCCAAGCAAAACAGAATTGCCAGTGTCTTTGCTCTAACCCAGTGTACCTTTGGCTTCCCATTTCTGGTTCTGATTTATACATTTGTGTACAAATGAATCAGAATGGGAGGCCTTCCAAGTTACTGGCTCACAACACTAGTCAGGGAAATGAGAAAATGCACCAGGAAACAGGTATGGTAGAAACCAGACTCCATTTGTATAGTCATTAGTTCATATTAACAGTGTATCCTAATTGTGTTTCCCTGAGCAGTGGCACAGAATTCTTAATGACTAGAAAGATCTAAAGGAGGCTTGTTATCTTTGAGCTCCACTCTGGTGGGACATACGCCTTGCATAGGGAGGCAGCCTATGTGTTCCTGGGTGATGGAATGCTCCTTTAGTAGCAAGAGCATTAAGAGGTTGGCAGAGCAAATGTCTGGAGGCGCCCTGCTATTCTTCCTTAGCACAGACTCTCAGGCACATGGACTCTTTGCTCTTGTTACAAAAGAAGCGAGAAATGGACTTCCTTCTTGGTTGGATTAAATTTTTCACAGAAGTTTGCTAAATGTGTCAGCAAGCATAGCTCTCCTCCCAGGGGCAGACCTGCTGGTGATTTGAGAGCATTACGGCTTTATGGGATGTTGCAAGAAATTCCATTTACCTGGAAGATTCTTGCCAAGATACGTGTTACATGGATTCTTAGAAGTATATTGGACCTGTTCTGTACATATAGGACCCACTGGGTGGCTGTCCATGGTGCTGACCTCCCATTAGTTCTACCTGAAACCCCCGGGACTGCCGACAGACTAGCTTCTCCCAGGACTCAGCACATTTTCCTCTTGTTTTTTGTTTGTTTGTTTTTTGTCTTGGTGTAAGTATTATGAAGTTATTACTATAGTGGAAGTATTACATGATCATGGAAAAAAAATAGATCCTTGACTTAGGGTTCACAATTTACATAGTGTATTTTGTGCACTGTGAGTTTTGGCAATTTGTTGTCTTTGAAAGTTAGAAGGAGAGTTTTTTGTCTGTGCTTGTGTTATGCTCATTAATAACTCCATTCCAGCCATTTCTGCCAAGGAGAGCCACAGATGATCGTGGAAAGTCCCAGTGGCTGGAGGGACCATCCCTAGCTCCTCCTTTGCCAGTTCTGGAGCTCTCTCCCCTTTGATATGTTCCCAGGACCCCTGAATTTTATAATTTATATGAGTCTTCAGGAATTCTGCTGTGTAGGGTCAAGGAGATGATAGCTAGGGATGCCTGGGTGGCTCAGTCTGTTCAGCGTCTGCCTTCGGTTCAGGTCATGATCCCAGGATCCTGGGATTGAGTTCCACATTGTGCTCCTTGCTCGGCGGGGAGCCTGCTTCCTTCTCTGCTTGCCTTTCCCTGTGCTTGTGTTCTTTCTCTGTCTCTCTCTGACAAATAAATAAATAAACATCTTTAAAAAAAAAAAAAAGATGATAGCTAGAAAAATTTTCTTTTACAACATGATGGGGAATACTTGGTTTGCTTTTATCCCCTTAGAAAGTCCACAAAGACTATGATAGAGACATTGTAGGTCTTGAACTGAGGTGGACAGGGTTTCTTTTCCAGGTTTCTCACTTACCTGGCGTGTTGCCTTTGATCAGGCTGCTGACTCTCTGAGCCTTGAGTGCCCCATCGTTAAAATGGGGACAATTCCAGCCTTTAAAGATGGCTGTGACCGCCAAGGGAGATAAAGTCAAGCAAGCACCTAGCTTAGTGTTCTTGAGCAGTTGTAATGCCCCTTTCTTCCTGAAATGAAAACTTCTCAATGTACTCTAAGCAGCACCCAATTCATGCTCTCTGAATTTGCAACAGCCTGCTGGAGCCTTTGGTGATGGCTAAAAATAGCTGGCTTGAATTCTCGGACAGTTAGGCTCTTTGTGTAATTCAATCTCTCTCTGATTATAGGTAGCCGTTAACAGCTCCCAGCTCACTGCCTTCCTTCCTCACTGGCATCTTTAATGCAGTTTAGCCTGGCCTAATTACCCAGGGGGTGGTGGCCTCTTTCAAACCGAGGGGAACTCTTCCACACCTGCCTTTAAGCTGACGCCTGGTGACATTTACCTCATTTTTGTGAAGCCCCAGAACAAAGAGATGATAGGACTTCAGAGACACTTGCAGCTGGTTCCAGGCTGTTCTTCTTCTGCCCCCAGCAAAGGGAGTTGCCAAACAGTTGCTCTGCTTACCTCTTGCTAGTAAAAGCCTCAAGCTGCCGAGGTCAGGCACCATCCCCGCTGGCCCGGCAATGAAGAGCTGACATTATCAGAATGTGGGCCATGGGCTTTTGTGATTCCCGGCCCCCTGCTGTGGGGCCTGAGAGGGTTTCTGGGAAATTCAGGGGGCTGGTGTGGGGTCTCTGGAGCCCCCAGCCATGTGCGAATAGGGCAGGCCTCCCGCGGAATGGCAGAGGGGTAGAAAACCCAAGAGGAGATGTCAAGCAGGATGGGGGTCACATCCCAGCTCTGTTCCCTGCTAGCTGTGTGACCTGGAAAAGCAACTGAATTCTCATTATGCCTCAGGGTCCCCACCTGTGAAACCAGGTAACAGTCTGGCCGACATTATAGGTACGGTACGTGTAACACACAACACTGGTGACATAGAGCCAGCAGCTAATGTTCCATTGGCTTTAGTGTCGGTCAGGAGGAAGACCCTACCCAGGGTCACTGCCATTGTCCAGAGGCTGGGTCTGGCTCAACTCCCTGAGCACCATTCCCACACACTGTGGCCTAGGGAGAGCAATGGCCCTGAACTCCATGTGGGATTTCCCCTGTGGATTAAAAAGGCTTCAAGATCCAAAGCCATTTCAAGTTGGGTTCCCCCAGAGGCCAGGATGTGACCCTTGGTTTGTTGGGGAAGCCAGCTGCAGGTGCACCTGTAGAGGGAAGAAGGGGTGAGACAAGGAAGGGAGGAAGCCCTTACAAGGTCTTTTACAAAGCAGATCTCACCACTGAGGACAGCTGAAGCTTAATCCCACTGGGGAGCTTTGGGAGATGGGGGTGAACATGCTTCAGAGGTGTCCCACCAAAGGGACAGG
Source organism: Mustela lutreola (assembly GCF_030435805.1). Classification (NCBI taxonomy): domain Eukaryota; kingdom Metazoa; phylum Chordata; class Mammalia; order Carnivora; family Mustelidae; genus Mustela; species Mustela lutreola. Next base: position 84,293,530 of record NC_081300.1, on the reverse strand, counting down.
CAGCTGCGGTGTTTACCCTCCCACATTCCCCCATCATGGGCTGAGGGGGGGTCCGAGGGAGAGGAGCTCCCTGGTAGGTCCAGTCCATTCCTCACTGGTTCAAAGACCCAGTCCTGGGTGTTTGTGGTTGATCATTGTCCACCTGTCTCAGGATAGGGAGTGCCAGGGGCTCGTTAATGGGGCACAGACAGTGGCTCCTTTGTAGGATCCGGACACCCTTCCCATATCATGGATGAGCAAAGGAGAAAGGAGCAGGGAGTCCTGGTTAGGTCTCAGGCACCATAAATATGACCACACGGACTTCCACCTTCACTGTGCGGCGCTAATAGGATTCCTGTTTATTTCCTCAGGAAACCGAGGCTCGGGAGGGGAAGACCCCTGCCCGAGGACACACAGCTTAGTCAATATCTGGCCCAGGTCTGCCTGAACTGTAAATCATTTCCCTTTCTTCGGACACCAGGGATTTTTGCAAACAGGAAGGCTTCTCCTGATTGCCGTGGAAATGCAAAATTCTTTCTATCAAAGAAGAGTGTCAGGAAGGTCAAGGGACCTGGGTTTGGCCCCTTCTTCATTTGCAGATGTAAGTAGTGAGAGGGCCACTCACCGCTGATGGGGAGAACTGGGCGGAAGAGTTAAAGGTCTTGGCCACCATGGATATTCACGTTCCGATCGCCAAACCATGAAGGAGAGCAAGCTGCTGAGAGAAGTGGCCTCCAAGGCATGCTTCCCAGATCCCTGGGAGCCCTGCCTTTCTGCCGGACATCAGGAAGCCCCCAGTGACCAGGTAGGACTGGAGGAAGACCCCACATCCCACAGGTCAGCTGTGCCTGGACCCACCTTCCCACCCCTGGTCCCCTCCTTCCCCAACCCTAGTGCACACCTTGCCCAAAGAGAGACTCAGAACAGTGCCCTCCTGATTCCATCCTGGCTCGTTCATCCTTGGAAAACCTCGCCACATTTGCCGTTCAGAGAATTCAGCTCAGCCGTCCTCTGAAGCTGGGAGGGTCAGGGACTCATTAGCAGATGCTTAAATGTCAAAGGGAGACAACCTGTGTGGAGCTGGGCTGACAGAGTCTTCCCACCCCTTCCCGCCCTCGGAGTCTGCCTGCCTGAAGACGGTGTCCAGGCCAGCCAGAAGAAGTCACGCAGAGAGATGGTGGGGAAGAGATTCAACTACTTCACCTGCTTTTCTGTTTAAGCCTAAGGCCGGGTGACAAGGAGACGGGTGTCCACACCTTCCCCTGCCCCTTCCACCCTACTTCCCGCTCACCAGACTTCTGCATCGCTGTCTCTGTGTCCTCCACCCAGCATCCGTGCCTCCATTTTAGAGATGAGAATGTAAAGGCCCCAAAACTGCCCAGGGGCAAACATCGTGGAAGGGCGGAGCTGCCTGTGTGGCAGGTGGAGACTCCAAGTTCCAGGGGAGAGAAGCAAAGTGAGCACCAGAGCTTGTGTGTGCTGACCACTGGGTTTCCGCTCCCAGACCAGGCAGCTCGTCCCCAGCCTGTCAGTTCCAGGGAGGAACTGCGGCTTCCAGGCGTGGGGCCAGACTGGACAGACCCTGAGTCAGGGCTGAGCACCTCGAGGCCCCTGCAGATACATGCTGGTGTGGGCCCGTCAGCAGTTGGACCCCCAGATGCAGGTATCGGGCTTGGGGTGATGGAAAGCTGAGCATTTGGCCCTGCGGGTGGGTCCTGGTGTGTGTGGGCTCATGGCCCCATGACCTTAGTTACTCCAAGTCACGTCTGCAAGAGGATGCAGGGGTGACTCCTAGCGGGGCGACCCCAGAGACCACTGTGGGTGGGTGCCTGCACACACATGCCCACGGGCAGACCCACACTGCTGTCCAGAGATCTATACATCAGGTCCTGTGATACGCAGGACCCAGACAGATACCAGTAGTGCCCAGCTGTGAGCTCCAGTGAGGATAGTCCCCATACTCTCAGCATCCTGGGGAAAGACACCACTCAGGCTGGGCTCAGTAGAGGGACCCGCCCCCTCCTAATCTTTCTCTTGCATGGTGCACTGCGGAAACCCATATCGGCTGGAACCTAGGTGCAGGCTCTTCAGGGATTTTTGAGAAATGCCCAACCGCTGGTGGCATTGAGCCTGTCTGGTGGGAGGCTGGCTGATGTTCCGCCTGGCCCTCCTCTAGGAGACAAGGAGCCCTCTTCTTGGGTACATGGTTGCCGGGCAGCCCAGAGAGATCACCTAGGGTTATGTCTCCACCCCACGGTAGGGGTGCCACGCCCAGCCGCAGCCACGTACAGATGCCCACATAGACAGACTCTCATGGCCAGGTTCACAGTCTTAGTGCTTAGCATCCACACGCCTGAACAAGTTGATTTGTACTCACTTTGCCACAATCAGGTACACACACACTTCCTCCTTGTCACACACAGTATGCACACCTGTCCCACCTCCCACACACTTCACTACAATCAGGCCACAGCTAACCTCATGGCTGTCTCCTCTTGCCTCACTGATGCAGAGACATGTTCTCACCCCACAACACGCTTGACGCCTTCTAACACACTCTGTCTTTCCCCATACGGTCTCAAGGGAGTGGCAGGGGCACTTAGGAAGGAAGCTCCTAGAGGGGAAGAGGTGGTGAGCTTCAGAACTTTACAGTACACCCCGGCCTGCCCCCCATCCGGAATGGTCCTCCCTGAGCCTCAGCCCTGGAATGATCTCCCAGAGCAGCCCTCCCAGCCTCAACCGTGACCCAGGTGGCTATAGGATGGTCTCTTGAATAGAATCTCATGGGAAAGAGGAAGATTAACAATTTGAGGATTTTATTTATTTATTTGGCAGACAGAGACCCCAAGTAGGCAGAGAGGCAGGCATGGGGGAGGGGGAAGCAGGCTCCCTACTGAGCAGAGAGCCTGATGTGAGGCTCAATCCCAGGACCCTGGGATCATGACCTGAGCCGAAGGCTGAGGCCTTAATCCACTGAGCCACCCAGGCACCCCAAGGTTAACAATTCGAATCTGGTTTTGGAAACTCAGGGTCAAGAGTTTTTCTTGGTACTTAAAGAAAATCTGACTCCAGTGTCAAGATAACCTCAGAGCGATGGCCTTGACTTTGTGAAGGATTCATGGTCAAATTGGAGTGAGTGTAAAGGGCAGGAGAGGCAAAACGAGTGTCACAGTGTTTTACAAAGGCTAATAATATGAGGCTCGGATGTGGCTTCTTAAAGAAGAACAGCCCAGAGTGTGAGGCCTTGGAGCTTAGATATTCCTGGGTTCAGAATCTAGAAGCCACTCCTCGTCAGCTGTGTGACCTTGGGCAAGTCACTCTCCCTCTCTGAGCTTCCATTTCCCCTTCTATATAATGGGGAGAATGAGACCTTTCTTGTAGGGAAGAGGTATTTACCCAGTGGCTAGCACCCAGCCAGGACAAGGTGTCTTGCTTCGATTCCAGAATCCGCTCTGCCTCTTCGATGTTGACTGACTTGTGTCAAGTGGTTTCAGCTCTCTGAGCCTTGTTCCTGCATCCGTACGAAGGGGAAAGTGTACGCCACCAGAGTGATGGTCATGTTCACCACGTCTATGCGTGGGAGCAGCTAAGCTTGGTTCCCCCAGACAGCCATGTGGCTGGTACGCGGGAACCACGGTGATCCCAGCCATATCCCAATATTCCTCGAAGCCCCCAATCATCATAACTGCATTATTCTTATTGGAAGAAGCTGGAACTTGGAAGGCAGAGCAACCTGGCTTCATATCACTCTGTCGTTGGACCACTTGGTGATGCTGGAAGGCAGAGAGTCCTTGAGTTTCCGGCTCCGCATCCAAAAGTGGGAGGAGCCCCAGCATCTACCCCAGGGGCTGCTGTGAAGAGAGGCCAGGCACCCAGCATGGGGGGTGGGGGTCAAACAGCCGGAGGGAGAGTTGAAGAGAGAAGGCAAGCTCCCCTCTTTCTGGAAACCAGGCAGTGTCTCTCTGGCCTGGGATCCAAGTGGGCTTCCAGATGGAGTTTTCTGGTTAATGAGGGTCCACACACCTGTGTTCGGTGTTTTACCTTGTAGCCGTGAGTCTTTAGCTCCAATGCCTGACTCCTTTCCCAGGCCTCACCTTCGATGGCACATTCTCTGAGCATCGTCAAATCTTCCTGGGGGTGACTGATTTCTGGGGCTCCCCTGTGAGCACCCTGGGCCACGGGATGGGACCCTAGTGGTATTTGGGGTGTGACAGTGCCTTACTTGAGGGGGCGTGGAATGCCCCCTGTATGGAAGAGAATCTATGTGGTCTCTCCGCCTCTCTGCCATTTGTATGTGGGGAAACTGAGGCCCAGAGGACCTCAGGGTGGGTCCATAGCACACTGACCACTTCTAGCCACCACAGCCACTGCCAGCTCCCTCACCAGCCTGGAGCAATGGCTGAGGACAGTGAGGGAGACAGGACTGGATGGTGCGAGGCTGGAAATTAGCTCTGGAAAGCCACCATTTACCCAAATTCCAGATATCTTGTCAGTTTGCTAGATTTGCCTCTGCCAGGAAAGACTTCGGGCTCCTGGATGCCAAGTGCTAGAGATAATCCCCAGGATGTCAGCTGACATTTAAAACAATCACTCCCGAATTCCCTCCCTCCTGCTCCTCCACCACCCAGCTGCCCGGGGAACAATTCTGTATCTTTTCCCTGCACTCAAACCTAACATATGCGTGTGTGCCAACCGGGAGGTTTCATGCTCCAGAAGGACCGGGAGACAGGGATGGAGGTGCATGGTTTTTGCAGCTTGCTTTATTTGGTTGGGGAGATGATCCTCAGTAAGTTTTTGCCAACAGTGGGTCCTTCGGTTTGTAACCGAAGGCTTGAGCCCTGCTGCCCTCAGGGGCACAATGAGAGCTTACTCCAGACCTTGCAGAGTTTTCCAGAAGGGGCATTGAGAGGATGTCAGTAAAGTTCCCAGCAGAGTAGATCACACGCGGCAGGCACTCAGTAAACGACACCAATGTCTGGGCTTCTGATTTTGGTGTGCTGTTTGGACAGTGTCCTTGGTTTTACCTGACAGCTGTGTTCTGGAAAGGTTCGTGCAACTCCAATTTGAGAACAGCTGACCTCAATTTTAAATGGGCATCATGAGCCTTTTGATAGATTTGACAGGGGCAGTAAAAAAAATTTTAAAGATTTATTTATTTCAGAGAGCGAGAGAGAGAGTGTGAGCATGTTGTGGGGGTTCAGAGGGAGAGAGAGAGAGAGAGAATCTCAAGCAGACTTTGGTGATCTCAAGGCCTGATGTGGGCCTCGATCTCACGACCTTGAGACCACGACCTCAGATGAAATCAAGAGTCTGACGCTCAACTGATGGAGCCGCCCAGGTGCCCCTAAACATTTTTTTTTAATTTGTCTTAATTACTTTAAAAATACATATTCACTGTAGAGAAAGCAAGAAACGGTTTTAAAAAGATCGGAATAAAAATTGCCTATGATGCTACTCTATTAGTCAGCGTTCTCCAGAGAAACACACATACACACATGTTAGGAGGTTTATTTAAGGAATTGGCTCATGCAGTTGTGGAAGCTGGCAAGCCTGAAATTTGTAGGCAGACCAGCCGGCTGGGAACTCAGATAGCAGTTAATGCTGCAGCCTTAAGGCATAATTCCTTCTTCTCTGGGGAACCTCAGGTTTTGCTCTGGAGGCCTTCAACTAATTGGGTGAGGCCCACTCATGTGCTCCAGGGTAATGTCCTGTAAGTCTCCTTGACATCCAGTACGTATAAATGTTAGTTACATCTACAAAATACCTTCATAGCCACACCTAGATGTATGTTTGATCAAACAACAGGGCGCCATGGCCTAGCTATGTTGACCTAAAACAACCGTCATAGGGTTCCTGGGTGGCTCAGTCGGTTAAGCGTCTGCCTTCGGCTCAGATCATGATCTCAGTGTCCTGGGATCAAGCCCCGCTTTGGCGGGCCTTGCTCAGCAGGTAGTCTGCTTCTCCCTCTCACTCTACCCCCTCCTCCCCGCTGGTGCTCTCTCTCAAATAAATTTTTAAAATCTTAAATAAGTAAATAAAAGCACTTTCTTCAGAAGGTGGTTCTCAAGCCAAAATCTGACTCCTGCTTTCCCCTCCCCCGGTTCTCCAGATGGAAGCGCAGTCTTCCGAGGCTGCTTCCGAAGGCCTGACAACCTCTCCCTGGCCTTGCCCGTGACAGCTGCCATGCCGAACATGTCCGTGGATAAGTGTGTGGACCTCTGCACCGAGAAGGTGAGCCAGGGGTCCTTCTCAGAGAATTACGGGAAGAGGCGGTATGGAACAGCTGCAGGAAGCAGGGGCTTGGCTGGAGAGGCAGCGGCCCAGCCAGGATGAGGGGGTCATTTCTGTGATCTATGACACAGGCGACGGACATGTGAATCTAAGGGGTAGAAGTTACTTGGAGTCTGTTTCCCACTGAGGAGGTGAGTTTGTTCTAATCTCAGGAATGCTCAGGAATGAGGGTAACATTCTAACTTGGGCCCACAAGCATGAGATTATCAGGGAAAGACAAGAGCAGCCCCACTTTGAGACAGAGTGAGATTCCCGTCACTGAAGGCATGCAAGTAGAGTCAGGGCAGGTGTTGTGTCCAGCTGAATCCAATGGCTTCGGGCATTGGATTGGAGTCGAACTAGATGATTTGTGGGTCCTGTCTTAGCCTGAGATCCTGAGATCCTTCCTCCCTAACTAGACTGTGAACTCCACAAGAGTAGGGGCTGTTCCTTGAACGCTGGTGCCCTCCCAACACCCAGAGCTGGGCTAGGCAGTGCTGTCTGAGGAGCTCCAACCTTCTTTCAAGATGAGCTCATTCCATGAGGGGCCAAAAAACCACCCCTTCCACGCCACAAAAAGTGGTTGCCCCTTTCAATCATTTGCTGATATCTACCAAGAAACTGCTTTGTGCCAGGCCCCTGTGCTCAGTGCTGGGGATGCGGGGTCAACCAGATGCTGTGTTTGTCCTCAGAGATGCTGGCACTTGCTGGGGGCCTGCCTTGTGGCTCCTGCTGGGTGTTCAAGCTTGCACCCCAACTCTCCAGTGCCCCACCTCCCCTGCTTGTCTCACCCCTCTGAGCCTCCCGATCCACGAAGCCCCTCGTGGCATCCACGAATGCCAGGAGGCTGTTGCTTCCTGAGCATATTCACTGTGTAGCCCTCTGCACCATGGGTCTCAGTTTACCTCTCACACAGAGACTTGGAATTGAGGATTTTCAAGCCCATTTCACAGATGACAAAGCCAGCACCCAGACAGGTGAAGTCACTTGCCCGAGCTCATAGCACAAGCAAGTAGGGGTGACACCTGGGCCTGACTCCGCATCTACACTCCGAATTTCTGAGCTACACTAGAGAGGCTTCCAGAACCATTCGAGGGCAGCCAGGCGAGTTCAAGTCACCGAGCATTTCCTGAGTGCTTGCTCTGCTTCTAAGAGGCATCCTGGAAGGTCAGGGGGCAAGTTGTTAAGTTGAGGAGGTGTGCCCAGCTTTCTCTCTCGGGCAGGAATGCCCTTCTGCTCCCCGTAGCATCCTCTCCGTGGACACGCCCCAGTCCCTGATGACCATGCAGGTCAGCTGCAGGTGGGACACAGGTGAGACCGTGAGGCCCCAACGAGTCAGACTGTACGCAGGACTGGAGGGAAGTGAACGTGTGTGGATGGACAGGAAGGCCCCTCTGCAAAGCTCCCTCTTCCAGTTTCCTCTGATTTCCTTAGGGGTCACAAGAGAAAAATTGAGGGGATCCCGTGGGCAGGGGTACAGAACTACCTGTGCTGTGGAGGGTAGGAGATTTAGGCGATCGGCCGAGACTCAATGTGTATCACCTGTTAGAAACGCCATCGGTCACGCCCCACGCAGCTTCACCTGCATACCATCGTCTGGCTGTCCCTCTCTTTCTGCCTCTGCCCTTCAGCGGAGAGGTAAAGTTCTATTCAGTATGTGTTAGGAAGAAGCCGAACCTATTGTGCAAAGTTTGCAGGATTGGCCACAGAGATGCGACCTTGGTGTATTACTAGGTTATTCCTGTCGGGGAGGATTCAGGGCTGCGGGTTGGACAAGGGACAGCAAACTGAGCCCCACCTCACTCTGGCTCAGCTGTTCCGCAGAACAAATTAAGCAGTTAGGAGCAGCTGTCCCCAAGAAGAGCGTAGCTGACGTGGGGATCCGTATCCTCTTTGGCTTAAAAGAATGGGCTCAGACAGCTTTCCCCAAAGCGGGGTCTTCGGGTCCCTCTGAGAGCCGAGGCTTTCTGGTGGCAGGGCGCAGGATGGTAAGAAAAGCAGTTTCTTTGTAGAAAGCTCTGTCTCCATGCTCAGGTGTCTCTAACGCCTCTCAACCCTCCCCTAATCTCCCCTTTGCAGGAGAAACAGAGCCCATGGGGGCTCAGAGTCTTGGCAGGCAGAGTGCCTCCTTGGAAAGTAATTACATTGTTTCTTTCTATAGTATTTGCAAAATGTACCGAAGTGCCTGGTTTTATTTGTCAATTATACCTTAATTAAGCTGGAAAGAAACGCTAGCATGGGAGGGACGTGAAGGGGGCGGGGAACTCATCCAAGTGAAGTTTGGGGACCTTTCAGTCTGGGGATGATTGGGACACCAGGCCTGGTCTGCATGGGGAGTCTGGGCCGTCCGTCTGGGGATTTAGTGACGCTCTTCCTTCCCATCTCCCCGGTCCAGGAGTACCCGCTGGCCGCCCTTGCTGGCAATGCCTGCCACTGTGGGTTCCCCACGACGCGATTCCCCCTCCACGAGAGGGAGGACGAGCAGCTCTGTGCCCAGAAGTGTAGTGCAGAAGAGTTTGAGAGCTGCGGGACTCCCAGTTACTTCATTGTATACCAGACACAAGTCCAAGGTAAGCCGGGGTTCTCCCCCTGGACGCCCCCCACCCCGAGGGCTCCCGGCCAGCCCATCCCAGCCTATCCCGTTCCAACTATGTAGGCCAGAGTGCAGGGGCAAGGGCAGGGCTGGAGAACTTGGCCTGGCTCAGTGATCCCAATGGACAGCAGAGGCAAGGGCCCTAGGCAAGGGATGTGGAGGTTCCAGAGACCCTCATCTCTGTCCCTCATACTGACCCCTCCCACCTGGGTGGCTCGACTCCTGTGGTAGAGGCTGTGAGACTGAGTGTGATGTCACTGGGGCTGGGAGTGGGGGATGCGGGTGACCAACCCAGACCTGCAGCAGGATCCTGGGCAAGTCACGGCCCCTTTCCGGGCTTCAGTTTCCCCATCTGCAAAACGCAGCTCTAGATGGTTGATCTCTAGGAGGCCTTTCAATTCCAGGAGTCTGTCCATTTATTTATAAAATCTTCTCTTTCTTCATTTTCTGTCATCCTCTCTTTGCTGGAAGGACCTCGGCTTCTTGCCTGGCTGCCCTCCCGACTCTTGGGGCTGCTGGCCCATAATGGTGGCAGTACTGAGGGTCTCCTGGTGCTCGAGTCTGTGTTGAGTTCTTAGTTCATGCTTCCTCGCTGAATCCCCTCAGCTCTCCCAGGAGGTGGGAATGGTCAATATGGATGCTTTAACAGGCAGGGAAACTGACACAGAACCGTTAAGAGCCTTGCCCGAGGTCACACTGCTTATACAATTTCTAGCTGAAAGCCATTTCCCCAGACTGAGGCATCATGAAGTGTGGGTGGCACATAGGGTGCTGGGGCACTCAGGCCAAAGGAAACCCTTGAAGGATTACCCCAGTATCTGAATATGCTGACCACCTACTAAGCACGGGTCCCTTGCCCCACCTCAGCTCTCTGAATGATGTAAAGCCCATAGTAAGCCTATAATCAAGACAACATCATCGCTGTTTTCGAGGTGGGAGGAGCAGGACTCCGGGGTTGGGAACCGGCCACAATTGCACTCTATGAGAGTGCTTTGCTTTCATGTCTCAAACTCCAAAGCCCTTGCTAGAAAACTCTGCCCACAGAGCAAAGAACACTCCCCATACCCCCTGAAGCCTGGAGATACAATGAAACATGATTGGGCTAGACCTCCTTTTCATCTCCAGGAACTGGGCTTCCATGTACGGTTGGGCAGGTTGGGCACTGCACAGTCACAACTTGTAAGATAAGTGGTGCCCAAAAGTCAGGCCATGCTCTGCACTCTAGATAGCAGCACCTCTACCCAGAGGAAGGGCAGAGTGTCTTTTTCTAATGGGCACAAAAGTGTCTAAAGAGCTAGTGACAGCTCCAGTAAGAGCTTGTCCCCTGTTTGGTCCGATGAGGATACCAGTAGTAGCCTCCTGGAGCTTCTTCTGTGGTACTTGAAGTTGTGCTAAGAGCCCAGTGAGCAAGAATCTAGTAAGTGCAGCTCTTAGCTTTGTTTATAGCACAGCGAGGAGGGATGAACATGTGTTAGCATTTAGGAAGTGTGGGTGACTCTGCGCAGATCCGTGTGGCCCTGGCCTAAGGCAGAGTCATGCACAGATTAATTATTCCGTGACTGTGAATGGCTTTGATGTGGATGAAGCAGACAGTGGAGCCTTTTCAATAGCAGATAAAGAGTCCCTGATGGATGGCTTTGCTCATCCCCTGGGCCATGTCCTCAGGCCATTACTGCTCTCCAGTTTTCCACAATAGGTTTGCAGTCCCTCACACTGGCAAGGTTCGAGAGACCCGAGGTTTATTAGGTTGCCAAGAGTCTGGTCCATCATGATTGCCATTTATTCTGCATTTGCTGTGTGCTAAACCCTGATGTTCCTGCCAGGAATGGGATTCTCCAACACCTACTGTGTGCCAGGTGCTGTCCAAGCCCTTGAGACTGAATTAACTCATTCAGTCCTCGCAAGGACCTAGGTGCCCCTATTATTACTGGTCCACAACTGTTCAAAAATTCTAAATACTTAGAAATATTCTGAAATATACAAAAGTTCTAAAATGACTGTCTTCCAACTTGGCACAGAGAGGTTTGGTAGCTGGGCCTGAGTGGCACAGCTAGGACGGGGCAGAGCTGGGATGCAGACCCAGGTGGGGTCTGAATCCTGGGCAACCGCAGCTTCTCAGTATCCACTGAAAATGCTTCCCACGTATTCTCCATTTCATCTTGTAAGGAGATTAGCCCCATTTTCCAGGAAGAAATGGGCTCTGAGAGGGAAAAGCCTTGTTCACGCTTGGCCGTGACAGCCTTGGTATAAGATGAGCTCAGATTCCAAAGCTCTAGCACCTGCTTGGACTTTAGGAGCTGTCTTTTTCAGGGCTGAAATAAACAAATAAACTTTATTTTGCGGGCTGAACACAACAGCCTTTACCTCAGAATGGGTCTTGACCTCCCAGGCAGCATTTGAATGGAGAATGCCGTTTTCTAGAGAAATTGAGGGGCCAGGGTTTTGTTTTCTGTTTTTGATTTTCCTCCCTCCCAACATTTTATGATTGGGGGGAAAAAAATTGTCAAACCTCCACAAAAAAACTGGAATCACACCGTGAACACCCACGATGCATCCCATAGACATTTTATTATACGGACTTGACCTTCCATCTCTCCGTTTTGCCATCCTTCGATCCTTCTTATTTTTTCCATGCGTTTCAAAACACCCTTGACCCTTGAACGACATGGGGGTTAGGGGTGGTGATGACCTCCCGGTGTGGTTGAGAAATCCATATTTAACTTTTTTTTTTTTTTTAAGATTTTGTTTATTTATTTGGCAGAGAGAGAGAGAGAGGAGGAAGCAGGCTCCCTGCTGAGCAGAGAGCCCGATGCAGGGCTCGATCTCAGGACCCTGAGATCATGACCTGAGCAGAAGGCAGAGGCTTAACCCACTGAGCCACCCAAGCGCCCCACACATTTAATTTTTTTTTTTAAGTTTTACTTATTTTTGAGTAATCTCTGTGCTCAGTGCAAAGCTTGAACTCACAAGCTAGAGATTAAGAGTTGCATTGCTCTTCCGACTGAGCCAGCCACGCACCCCCACATTTAACTTTGGACTCCCTAAAAGCTTACCTCACAGCCTGCTGTTGTTCAGAAGCCATACCGGGAACACCAGCGTTCAGTTAACCTATATTTTGTATGTTACTTTTGTTATACACTGTATCCAAATAAATAAGCTAGAGAAAAGAATATTATTAAGAAAACACATTTATTATTATTATTATATTATTACTATTTATTATATGTATTATATATAATATAATTATATTATTGTATATTATAAAATTATTATATATTATTATTAATATTATTAAGGAAAACACATTTATGGTGATGTACTGGATTTATTTAAAAAAAAATTCTGTGTGTAGCAGACCTGCACAGTTCAAACCCAGGTCTTTTGAAGGTCACCTCTAAGTTGCATTATTACATGTTCATTTCATTAATTATAATTCAATATTTGCTATTTTTGGCTTTTTAAAAAATTTTTTGAATTTGGTTAATTTTTTTTTTTTTAAGATTTTATCTGACAGAGATGGTGCAAGCACGCACACAAAGGGGGGCAACCAACAGAGAGAAAAGCAGGCTCCCGCTGAGCAGGGAGCCCGATGTAGGGCTCTATCCCAGGATCCTGGGATCATGACCTGAGCCAAAGGCAGAGGCTTGACTGGCTGAGCCACGCAGGCTTCCCACTATTGATTTTTTCAAGTAACATTTACATAGCATGAAATGCTCAGACTTTAAGGGGACCATTCAGAGTCAACAGGATAATCCGTACCCCTATCAGAATATAAGACCTAACCAAGAATTTTACACACCTAGTCTTTTTCTGCAGTGTTTCCAGGAAAACTGTCCCCAGACACCCACTTGGCATTAACAAAGACCAAAACTGGATTTATTTTTTCTGAAGTCTGCTCTGAACATACTGAACCTGGGGCGGTGGGGGATGGAGAGCTGGGGCCCCCCAACTGGAAGCCACAGCATGAGGAGGTGTGGTTGATTGGAGCTCTAATGTGGGAGCCCCGTGTTCATACACCTTCCCTCCTGTGACCCTCCCAAGGGCACCACTGTTGTCAGTAGTCCCATTTTATAGGTGAGGAAAGTGAGGCTCAGACCTGTCATTTTTCCCAGGGCACCCAGCAAACAGGTGGTAGAATTGGAATTTCAGTTTAGGAACTCAGATGTTTCCCTGATGGGCTGTTACAAGACATCAGTGTGGCTCCCAGCTAGATCTTGGTAAGGGCAGGTCCTGCAGGACAGGAAAGACAACCCTGGGAGGAATTCTGTGAAGGGCAGAACGGGGCATGGTGTCAGGTGCTGCACAGAGCTCCGGGCGGTCAACAGGGCCTCTAGAGGGTCTGGGTCTGTGCATGAGCAGGGCGGAGCTCAGAGGGGAGCTCCTGGGAGCAAGGAGGAGCAGAAAGAGAGTAGAATGGCGAGTGTGGACAGCTCAGCCAGAGGTGGGATGGGAATTGGGTGAGGACAGAGAGGTGTTCCTTTAAAGAGATTTTTGTAATGATGGCATGATTTGTTCATGTGTGAATGTGGATGTGATGGAGCCAGCTGGATGAGAGAAGGGGAGGAGGGCGGAGATGGGACCCAGGCACGGGAGCGGTGATAGCCCTTCTCCCTTGGGAGTGGGAGGGAAGGAGGAGCGTGGGGGGGGGCAGGGGGTCTGGCGGGCTCAGGGGCAGGCGAAACGTGTCAGGGGGACAGGGCTGTCTGCTGTCTCTTTGTGGTAACTAAGGATCGAGCTCGTTGGTCCTGAGTGAGGAGGCAGGGCTAGAACCCCAATCTAGAATTCTCTCCTCTCCTTCCCCCGCTGCAGAGTCCCCTATGCTGGGCCTTCCCTCAGCTTCCCTTGCATCTCTGGGGGTCAAAATAAATCAGCACGGTGCCTTCTGTGCTGCAGTGGGAGGTGTTGGGGCTCTGACAACAGGAGCACCCTCAGGACTCTGTAAAGCCAGAGAATCTAGACATACACATGAGGATGAAGACTAAAAAGAAAAAAAAAAAAAAAAAAGGAAAAAATCTCCCCTTTGAGTACTTTATGTATTTATATGTATTATGTCAATCCTTACAAGATTCCTATAAAGTAAATACTATTATTCCCCGTCTGCCCACCCACTCACCATCCATCCTTCCATCCGTCCACCTACCTACACATCTGTCGTCCATCCATCCACCCAAGACGCTTTTATTATCCCTACTCTGTGCCAGAGGATATAGAAATTTCTAGAGAGTCAGCAAAGGGCATTATCAAATCATCCTTCGAGTTTACGATGGAGATACATGACAAGGAGGGGAAGGACCCCATTTGGTAAGGCTCGCCTGGGGAGGAGGGAAGCCAGGCGGGGCTGATTCGGCAGAGCCTGGCAAAAGCGGGGATGGTGGGGGCAGCAAAGTCTCTTACTGTCCCCGGGGCTACTGCTGGGTCAGGAAGGAGCAGAGCACAGACAGGAAGTGGAGGGACCCTGGAGGCCAGCAGGTGGGTGGGAGGGGTGAGCCTGGAAGGAAACATGAGCCTGGCCACACCTGGCTTGGAGGTCAAGGTCAGAACCCTGGACTGCACCCCATGTAGGCAGATGACTTTGGAGGGTTGTCTTCTAAAGCAAAGGATGGTTGGGGCAGTATGAGAGTGAGTCTCTGTCCTGGGGGGAAACTGAGGCAGGAGATCAGAACTAGGCGGCGTTCATTGAATTCCTGCTACGGGATCATCCCTCTTCATCCATGGTCTCCTTCAACCCTCGTGTCAACCCAGTGACAAGGAACCATTTTTCTCCTTTTAGCCATGGGAAGGGAGGGGGCCTGGGGGAGGATCCCACACACGACCTGGGCCGCAGGGCTGGGAAGGGGTCGGGGTGGGACTCATGCCCTGCTCCCTTCCTGTCCAGCTCCATCTGCCTGCACCTGACCGTGTCCTGCCCTTTGCAGACAACCGCTGCATGGACCGAAAGTTCCTCCCAGCCAAGTCCAAGCAGCTCATTGCTCTAGCCAGCTTCCCTGGTGCCGGCAACACGTGGGCTCGCCACCTCATCGAGCTGGCCACCGGCTTCTACACTGGCAGCTATTACTTCGACGGTTCCCTCTACAATAAAGGTGAGGAGGCTGGAGTGGACCCACCTGGGGAAGGGCAGAGGAAAACCCTTCCTGCGTCCCTACTATGTGCCACTTGAGTCACCTGGGCATGGTTGCTAAGACCTACTGCGCACTCAGTACCCTGCCTCCTTGTATGCCCCACAAACGTTGCCTGAGCAGCATCTACTCAAAAAGGGGCATTTATCAAGCTCCTACTATGTGCATGCTACCTTCTCTCTCTGGCTAGGGCACTGCAACTTGCCTGGAGCACCAACTCTAGCCAGGTCCCTCCCCACCAATGTCGATGGACCAGCATCTCTGTGCTGTATACAGAGGGAAAGAAGGAGGCTCATTTGGGGAGACATTTACTGAGCACCTACTATGTACCAAGTGTCTTACCTACCCTGAAACCAGTGGTATCTGTTGTGCGGGTGCTTTATTTTCCTTCTGCTCACAGATGTTCACTGAGCATTTCTGGGCTCCAGAAGCACTTCCTAAGTGTAGTCTCCTGGCAGGCATTTATGGAGCGCTGTGTGCCATGTGCTTTGTGTAGGTTTAGATGGTCATGGACAGACTACTTTGGCCACCAAGAGCCATGCCAGGTGCTCCATTTTTAGCCCAGCATAGTAACCCTAGGACATAGGATGTGGTACCATTTTCCAGATGCAAAAACTGAAGCTTGGAGAGAAAAGGTAACTTACTCCAAGTCACGCACATTGTTTTCAACAGGCTGGTGAAGGATTACAGCCTAGGATATCCCAGTTTCAAAGCCTGCATTCTTACTATTCCCATCATATGGGCAAGAAGACCCTGGGGGTTCTTACTGGGAAACTGAAAACCTTGGGTGAAAGCCCCATTGGATGTGAGCCCCCCCCCCAGCTCTGGGAGGGGCATCAGGGAAGCAGCTCTATTTGTGAGAGGTTTTGTCTTTACATGGGGCTGCCTGTGGCTGTGGGTCTTTGTGTCTGCAAACCAGATGAAGACCCGCTTACTGGCTGTGTGACTTTGAGCAAGTTTCTGCACCTCTCTGATCCTGCGTCATCATGCATGAATCAGAGATCATGGTATGTCCCTGGTGAGGTCATTGTGAGAGTTAAGAAGTTGCTCCATGTAACAGGCTTAGCACAGAGTGAGCGAGCCATCAGTGTAGGCTGTGAATACTACAGTCTGGGGACCAGGCACTGGGAGAGCCAGGGGACCTCTGTCTGAGGGAGGGAAGCGGGAAGGTCAAGAAGGATGAAAAGGGACGGGTTGAAGGGCGGAGTTAACAAGCGGTCAGGTCTGTCTTAGGATCCCAATGTTTGGTAGGACTGATTTTTTAGTTTTGGTTTATGCGATCATTTATTGAGCATGAAATGTGTTCGAGGCTTCAAGGTGAGGGTTTTTCATGCTTCTATCAGGATCTGAACCCAGGCCCAGGTGTCAACATTACATCCATGCTTTTAACAAACACTTTGTCCTGCTGCCTTTATGGGGGTTGTTGGGAGGAAACCAGGCAGAGTCTGGAATATCTCTGGCTTGTCCTAGAGAGTGGCAAGGAGAAGCAGACTCAGGAAGCATCCCATGGCTGGCCCTTGGGCTGGGGCAGGAACCCTATTTATGGAATTACAGAGTTTACAAATATAAGGGTCTTTCAGGATCATCAGTCCAGGGATTCAAAGTGGTTTCATCTCCTGTGTTCATTCCGATGAATCCCTGTTTTAGGTCGATGTGTTAAGAAGGATTCTGAGGTTCTCTTTAAGTGCCTTAATCTAGCAGTGATGCCTGTTGAGGGTATAGAAGGGGGAATGGTGGGCTACATGCCTGATAGGACCACCTCTGATCTAACTCAGCCTCCTAGCTTCAAAGGGAAACTGTGTCTTAAGACAGAGTCAGGGGATTGACTCTTCAGACTGAACGCTGGTAGTTATCAGGTGTGGGACCTTGGGCAAGATTTCATTATTTCCCTGAGGTTCCGTTTCCTCATTTATAATACGGAGATGTCAACAGCGAATGCACACTGGTTTTGAACAAAGATATAAGACAATGTTATGAGGCTCTGGTGTTAAAAGACCATTGGTCAGTCCTGCTAACCCCAAGTCCCTCCCCACATGACCTCTGCAGCTGAGACAAATTCAGCTTAAGAAAATCCTCAAACGCTGGGGGGTGGGGGATGGAGAGGGGGTTTGCCACCCACTGGCTGGTTGGTCTGCTGCCCCCTTTGAGTGTCAGGCTCCAGGTAGAATGTGGTCTTCGTAGTTAGGAAACATGCCAGCCACACGCCCATGACTGTCCTCTCCCTGGATTGTCAGTCCCCACCCACACCCCATCCTAGCTCTTCTGCCTGGAAACCTGCTCTTCCCAAGCCGAGATCACAACCCCCTTCCAGCACCTCTGGCAGACTCCCGCGTCCTCCTGCCCCATCTTCCTTGTTCCCAGAGCCCTCTTTCATCATGGTCCCTATCGTTACAATACGCCATGTCGCCCTTAGTGATACTAAGTGTTGTGGGTGTTTATGGAATGTCTGCGATGGGCCC
Source organism: Mustela lutreola (assembly GCF_030435805.1). NCBI lineage: Eukaryota > Metazoa > Chordata > Mammalia > Carnivora > Mustelidae > Mustela > Mustela lutreola. The sequence continues at coordinate 84,276,113 of NC_081300.1, read as the reverse complement.
AGCTCTGGGATGGGTGCTTTCTATATTTTGTGATTTAGTCTGGGGCAGAGATGTGCAAAAGTGCACAGGACTCCCCCTGGTGGGGGAGGAGTTCCAGAGAGAGGCTGTGGATGGGGGCAGTGATGTGAGGAGCAGGGGACTGTGTGATTGGTCAATGACCATTCGGTGGCATTGGACGGTGGCAGCAGTGAGGGCTGGGGGTGCGACACAGGAGGGACAGCCAGGACTGGGTGGGCAAAGCCCTTGAAAGCATATTACGCTGGGGCCCCCGGCCGGGTGCGGAGTGGGGTATGGAGGGATCTCGGGCCGAGGAGTGGTGTGCTGGGATTTGTGTGTGTGAAAATACGCCTCTGGCTGCAGAACTTGGAGAGGATGTCCAGCTGCAGGGACAGTAGTGGGGTCAGTGGGAAAGACAGTAGGAGCCCATTGATTGGAAGTGAGGGGCCTCAGGGATGGGCCTGCAGGGGGTTGGTTTCTGTAGGATGAGCTGATGCTCCAGGGACTCTGGCTTTGTGATATTTCAGTTTCCTCCCTCATCCCTGCAGCTAACTAGCTGGATAAGGGGGAAACCCCCACCCCTCCGGCTTGAAACCTCCATCTCCTCCTGTGTAACAAGCTTGTGTTCAGTGGGTGACCCCCAGGGTCCTTCTAAGTCTAACGGGCTGCTTGGCACTTTGTCTGCAACCTCCTCTTCTCTCCTCCTGGCAACAGCGTGGCCCCCGGAGGGGCTGCTGAGTGAAGGAGGGGTACCGGGGGAGAACATTCTCCTGGAATCCGACTGTGTGTGCCACTTGCATTCTGCCCCCTCTTGCCCTTACCCAGAGAGGCTGGCCATCTGCAAAACGTGATTTTCTCTGTGTCTGTGTCCATCTGTCTTTGTCTCCCTTTCTCCTTTTTTGTCTTCTTTTGTGTCTGTGTCTGCTTTTCCCCTTCTTCCTCCCTCTCCCTCGGCCCCCTCTCCCCTCTCTGTCCTCCTCCCCATCTCAGGGACCCCACTGCCCGGAGTGCAGGCTCCAGCTCTCTGGGCTGAGTGAATCCCGAGGCAGGAGGGGCTGGGATGACTGCCCAGAGTTCGGCAGGGCCTTTCTCCACTCCTGGGGGCCACACAGATGTGGCGGGACGTGGATGAGGCAGGCTCTTAGGGGCCTTTCCCTCCCCAGTAAACAGCAGGGCTTGCAGAAATGTGGAGCCCTGCCTCCTGCCCCTCTCCGTGACAGCTTCTTTAACTGCAGAGTGCACAAGCACATGTCATAGTGGGCAGTGGGGTGGAGAGGAGAATCAATAGCTTATTCTCCAAAGCCTCGACCATTGTCTGGCTTCTCAGAGTCTCTGAGGGTCCCATGCATGCCCCAGTGAGCTGCTATTATGGTGAACCGTCAAAGGAACAGGATTGAAATGCTCCGCACAGATGCAATGGAGCTGGGTACTGCATCACGGAGGAGGGGAGAGGGGGCCCCCTGGTGGTTGAGTTCAGCAATTCCGCTCTGGCCCCCCTCTTGCATCCCTGATTGAAATCACCTAGAAGGCCCTCCCTGGAGGCTGCTGGAGCAACCATCCCTAGTTCCTCAGGCAGGCAGATCCCATGCGGATTCTTAAAGGCTCCTTCCTAGACAAAGAACTCCTCTCTCTGGGAGGCATTGTGCTAAATGGAATTTTCTCCACCTACCTACTTTTGCAGTGCCCTTACAGACTAACTTCTTAGGAGACCTACATCTGGAGTCTAGACCAGGTCTTTTCCAATATGTGTAATCTTTGTATCTTGATAAACACTGTGCTGGGTGGACTCTACCATGTAACAGAGAAATGGACTCCAGGTCTCACAATGCACCAAAACTGATTTTTTTTTTTTATTAACATATAATGTATTATTTGCCCACAGGGGTATAGGTCTGTGAATCATCAGTCTTGCACAATTCACATCACTCAACATAGCACATACCCTCCCCAGTGTCCATCACCCAACCACTCTATCCCTCCCCTCCCACCCCCCAGCAACACTCAGTTTTGTTTCTGAGATTAAGAATCTCTTATGGTTTGTCTCCCTGCTGATCCTGTCTTGTTTCATTTTTTTCCTCCCTATCCCCTAAAATCCCCTACTCTGCTCTCAAATTCCTCATTTCAGAGAGATCATATGATAATTGTCTTTCTCTGATTAACTTATTACGCTAAGCATAATACCCTCTAGTTCCATCCATGTTGTTGCAAATGGCAAGACTTTGGGTTTTTGATGGCTGCATAGTATTCCAGAGTGTATATATACACATCTTCTTTATCCATTCATCTGTTGATGGCAAGAGCTGATTTAAACTACCGTAACCCCTCTGCCACGTTTCTAGTTCTCTTCCTTCTCTGAGAACCTGTATGTGTCCTTATGTAACCCCTGCACGTGTTTTTCTCTTACTGTGCGCATGCTGAAATGCATTTTGGCAAAGATAAAATGCCATCCTAGATGGGAAGTTCCTTGTCTGTGTCGTGGGGCACTTTACTGATGGAATGTGGGGCTCCATGCCTTGAAATTGGACCCAACTCATGGGTCAACATCTGTATCCCAGGCTCTGCTCTCTAGCTCCCAGACCCCACTCCTCGTTGTGCCATGACATGGGGCAGTCCGTGGGGCTCCAAGACGGGGTGAATATTTCCTTGTGGGCAGGGGTCAGTGCTAATTTGCAAGGCTAAGATACTTCCTGAGGTTTCACTTGGCAAGTCCCAGGATGGAATCTAGCTCAGGATATGATATTCCAGTTCTTGTGACCCCAGCAGGGAGTCGGGGGGTGGGTTGTTGGAAACTGGACTTTTACCTTTTCTAAAACCTGATCTCCAGGAACAGAAATAGGTACCAGGCTGGCCTCATTGTAATCCACCTTATTAAAAGCCTCAGAAACCTTTGTGCATGGGACAAGGAGAGAAAAGGGGAGGAAGCGTGGCTTCTCAGCCCATCGTGTCCCCCCCAACACTTGTTGTCATTGAGCTGCCATTGATTGAACTCCTCTTCTGGGCCTCATTGATTTTCTCAAACAGCCCGGTGAAGAAGCAGCAGCGTGGTTCCATTTTATAGATGAGGAAACGGAGGCCCAAAGAAATAACTTGGAGTTGGAAAAACAGCGGGTATCTTGAAGGCGTCATCTGAGAACATTTCTTCTTGGCTTTCAAGATGCCATCCAAGTGCCTTCGCTCCCGGGAGAGCAGGAGGCCTAAGAGCTCAGTCTCTGGCGCCTAGATGGCTTGGGTTTGAATCTTGGCTTCATGTCTTCCTCCCTTGCTCTAGAGCTTGGGCAAATTCTTTGATCTCCCGGTGCCTCAGTTGTCCTTATCCATAAAAATCTCTCCTAGGATCAGTGCAAGCATGGAGTTGCCCAATTACATGAAAGGCTCAGGTCAGTGTCCAGCATACCATTGGCGCCAGAGAAACATTCTCCTGCAACCCACAACTTCTGTCAGTTCCTCGGCTTTTGAAAGGAAAATCTGATCTTGTCCTGCTGTCTATCCTTTTTCAGGGATTCCTAATCTTTGTGGTCTTAGTGCTGAACTCTCCATCATGACCGCTACAATCCAATCTGACTTTACACTCCCCTCTTTTCCCCCTCAGAAGTCATCCATGTGACACATTTCTTCTGACGCACCCCAGGACCTTTATATCTGCTATCCCCCCACACCTTTCCCTTCCTCTCTTGGGCTAGTCATTCCTTCTCATCCTTTCCATGTCAGTTTACACCCCTTCGCCTCCAGGTTGCACCCGTGTCTGTTTCACGAGTCTCTCACCATCTGGGACCAGCAGCCTTGTAGTACATGTCCTTCTCACAGTAACAGCAGAGCATATAAGACTAAACGAACATGTGACGCACCTGGGGGCTATGCTAGAAAACCACTTCTGTCCTCATTGCCCTGGCCAAGGAGAGTCACAGGGCTAGGCCTGGAGACATACACTCCACCCAAAGAGGACTCCCCCAGTGCGTCCCTCTCCGGTGCTTCTTGGGGCACCTGGGCATGAAATCCCAGCCACTTCTGTGGCACAGTGGCTCATTGTGGTCAACGAGGTCATGATCTGCATTACCTGACTCCCAAAGATGGCAAGACCCATGAAGATTTTTGCAGATTTTATTCCCACCTGCCAGCACAGTGCCTGGCACACAGGTACTCAGTAAACATGGGCAGAAACAAGTGAATGCAGCAGGCTTCCTGAGTTGGCCTGGGGTACTGGGCAGGACTCCTGTCCCTGGGCTCACTGCTCTGTATCTCCCTCCTTTGACTGGAGCAGGGTTCAAAGGTGAGCGGGACCACTGGCGCAGCGGCAGGACCATCTGCATCAAGACACATGAGAGTGGCCAGAAGGAGATTGAGGCCTTCGATGCTGCCATCTTGCTCATTCGTAACCCCTACAAGGCACTCATGGCTGAGTTCAACCGCAAGTACGGCGGCCACATCGGCTTTGCTGCACACGCCCACTGGAAGGGCAAAGGTACTGCAGGGATGGGGGTGAGGGGCAGGCTGCCTTGCGGGGGTAGGCGGTATAGCTGGTGCTGGGTGCTGCCGGGGATCCAGAAGGGTTCCCCATGGCCTCCAGCCCATGAGCTGCACCTGCTGGGAGCCCGATGGGGTCACAGGAAGCCGTCAAGGGCATGGGCTCAAGAGCGAGACTCCCTGGGTTCAAACCCCAGCTCCACCATCTCCCAGCACTTTGGCTTGTCCCGCCTACACAATGGGGTTAATAATAGTGGGGCTCTAAGAGTTTAACCCTTTAAAAACACTCAGTAATTATGGAGATGGAGATCCTCGTGTAATTGATATGGGATGGCTGGAAGCAGTTTCAAGAGCCCTTTCCTGGGAGTCGGGAGACCAGAATCCAGCCCATGGTCAGAATTCAGCCCATGGTCAGTGGCTGATGGCCAGGAGGTCACTCAAGAGCCCCCTAAGAACTCACAGAGCGTCATTTCAATGAACCACCTCCAACAGCTCTGGGTTGGGAGGCTCAGAGAGAGTAAGTGACTTGTGCCAGGTCACACAAATGACTGTGCCAGCTGAGGAGTGAAAAAGTTGGCCCCGCAGCTGTGAATCTTAATATGATCGGGGTTTGAGATTCACTTCTGGCACTTAGTAGATGACGGCTTTGTGGATAAAGATCTCAGTCCAGAGCCATGTGGATAAAGATCTCAGTCCAGAGCCGGTGGCCCACGATCGTGGTGAGAGCGTTGAAGTCAGACCCAACTTTGAGCATCTTGAAAAACTTTAAGCCCTCTGGCTCTTAAAATCTCATATCCAGGACACCTGGGTGGCTCAATCATTGAGCGTCTGTTTTCGGCTCGGGTCATGATCCCAGGGTCCTGGGATCCAGCCCTGCATTGGGCTCCCTGCTCTGAGGGAGGCCTGCTTCTCCCTCTCCCACTCTCCCTACTTGTGTTCCCTCTTTTACTGTCTCTCTCTCCCTCTCAAATAAAATCTTCATAAAAAAAAAAAAAATCCCATATCCATTATCACCCGCATCTCCATCACTGTAAGGAGAGTCTTGAAACCCCATAATTAACCCCGTTTTAGAGATGGGACGAGCCAAGTTCAGAGAGGTGAAGAGGCTTTCCCCGGAGGTAGTGGACCTGGGGTTTGACCCCACACAGTTTTGCTCCTGAACCCAAACCCTTACCCACTGAGCTATGATGATGGATGGGATAAAATGTCGATGGAACAGTGGGGTCAGTCAGTCCAGTTGGTGCTCCGTAAAGGGGAGCTCCCTCCACCTTGGCCTCCAGGAACCAGGCTGCTTCAGCCTCAGCCTTGAAGGGGTGCTCTCCCACTTCACCCCTCCTAAAGCTGCTCCAAAGCCCCCCCACACACTGCCCCCCCCCCACATACACAGGTGTTAACGCAGCCATCCTGTGGTTAATGATGTCATTCCTTAAAACCCCTGGGCCTGTCTGGCCACCGGGGCCCTGGCTTCCCAGTTCAGTCCAGGGGGTCCTCTGTCCCTCCCCTTGCTTCATTCCCCCTCTCAGAGGGTGGAAGCTTAGGTGGTGACATTTGTTCCACTGTTCCCAGAAGAGGTTTCTGATTCATTTGTGGGACGGTTGGAAATGAACACTCAGGGCCAGGCTGAGAAGTCTGCAGGTGCACTTGGCAGAGGCCTGGCTGAGCAAAGACTTTGCCAGCCCAGCTGGAAAGGACCTGGGGGCGACCAAGCCCAGGGGTCCTCAGCCCCTGCCACACAGCAGCCACGCCTCCCTGGAGGAGTGGGGACAAAGCCCAGTGCCCCGACCACACTGGGACCATTGCTGGAATGCAACCTTGGCTCTGGTGTTATTTTTTTTTAAAGCTCTCACTGCTTCTAGAGTGCAGGTAGGACCCCAAACCTCGGTTGGCCCTCTATTGATTAACAGGGAAACTGAGGCCCAGAGAGAGGCAGGAACCTGCCAAGGTCATTCGGGCACCCAGGGACAGGAGTAAAATCCAACTATCTGCCTCACAGGCTTCCTGCTGCCCCCAGGGGGAAGAGAGGGGACTCCATGGGGCAGCTCCCAGCGCTGAGTTCTTTGCATTCATTGGGTCATTTAAACCTAATTCCTGGAGGAGGTAAGAAAGGCTGCTGGTCACCGCAGCATTCCATTGCACAGGTGAGAAAACCAGCCCAGGAAGGGAGCAATCACGGGGCTAAGCAAGCATGACCCCAGGCATTGGCTCCCAAGCTGTCTCTTACCTAGGGGTGGCCCTGGCTTTGTGATGAGTTCACAGCTTGCCCGGCTTGGCACCTGGTCTCAGGTTCAGGCAGTTCCAGTTTCCAGGAGCCGCCTGGCCTCTCTTTCCTCCCTCGGAGCAGCTGGGAGCTTGCAAACCGAAGGTTAGGGAGGAGTCAGGACCTGCTGCAGCACGAGACTGCAGGGCAATGGAGAGAGAAGGTTCCAGCACATGCATCTCCTGGCAGAGGGCCTAGGGTCCCCACAGTAGCCTGGGATGGGGAGCCTTCTCTCTGTATCCCCTCCCGGGCCTGACCCAGGTCTTCAGGGCTCTGAGAGCCTTCCCCCAAAGAACCCCTTTTCTTTCTTTGCTCTTGGCTTTCCCATCTGGCCCCTGCAGGCACTTGAGTTGAGACCCTGGCTTTAGAGTGCCCTTGCCAGCCATGCCAGAACACGTAGCCTGGGGGAATGGGTTAGAAACGCATATCCTCCAGCCCCACACCTTCCCACCCCACAACCTGCTGCATCAGAAACTCAGAGGGGGCCTGGCAGTCTGTGTTTTCCCAGTCTCTCCAGACGTTTCTGATACACACTCCAATTTAAGAACCACCGCCTTAAACCCTTGCTGCTCCCAGTGGGGTCTCTGTAGCAGTGCCTTGACCCCACCTGGAAGAGGGTTTAGAAAAGCCCAGCTCAGCCCTCAGGATCCCTGAATGGGAATCTGCACTTGAAAAAGATCCCCGCCACACACACACCCCTCACCTGAAGCTTCCAGTGCACTTGAATGTTTGGGCATCATTGCCTAGGGTGGGAGGGTTCCCCGCCCCCCCCAAAGCAGAGGTCCCCGTTGGGGAGCAGGTCCACCCCTCCCTGCCGGTGCCCGCTTTTCCATGTAGAGCTGGAGCAAGGCTCTTGCAACCCTCCCCGTGCCCCCCATTTTTGGTTCCATAATGTTAATTTTACAGTCTCCCTGGAGTGGGTCCAAAGCAAAGTTTTATGTGATATGATTACACAAGGTGAATTGTCCCGGATCCGTTTAATGAAACAGACTGTGTTTAATGATTCCGCAGGGAATTAAGTGCAGTTAAGCTATTAATCAGGCCCTGGTTCCTCCCCCTGGCAAGAGGCGGGAGCTCCTAGGGGCCCTGCCAGTTGCTCGTGGGTGACTGTTTTGGCAGAACCGGTGCCAGGACCCATGGTCTGGGGCTCAGTGTGCCTTTATGACCCACTGGGACGGGGATCCTGTGCTCATCAGGGCTCTTGTTTATAATTTTTTTCTTTTTAGTGAAGTAATTCAGGAGCTTCCAGGAAGGAATCTGGGGGGGTAGGTGAGCAGCTATTGCTGAAGCAGCCCGGGGGAGTTCAAGCCTTGTTGGCGGGAAGCGCTGACCCAGCTGATGGGACATAAGGGGGTGCATCTTGGTTACGCCAGGGCACTTACCTCCAGAATCCTCATACCAGCAGCTGACATTGAAGGAGCCACTCCTGGGGCCCGGGGCCGGGGTCCTGGCCCCTCTGCTTCTGTTCCCTCTCGCGTCCAGGATGCAGGTCTTAGCACAGTTCTTTCACCGATGGGTAAACCGAGTCTCGAGACCAACCGAGGTCCCCCCACTGCCACAACTAACAGAGAGAGGAAGGGGGTTGTGAACACTGCTGTCTGCTTCCAAAATGGTCTGTGCCCAGACCCTGAGCCTTAAACAACCCCTGAAGAAGCACCCAAGGTTGGGACCGCCCTCTGCAGGCCCCTGACCACCCTGCAGATGGGTCTTCCCTCTCCTTTTTGGGGGGAGCTTGTGCAGTAACCCCCCAGCAAATACCTGAGATGATTGGTCAGAAGTAGCCCGGCCTAGAAATCTGATCCTTGTGCTCCTGGGCAACTGAGTCCCACCTTCATCCTGCTGGGCTTCTATGGTAAGAGCAGCAGGTGTCTGGACCTCGTAGGGATGTGTGCAGGGGTGGGTGGAGGACTCAGGAGGGGGCAGACTCCAAAAAAAAAAAAAAAAAAAAAATTACAACAGACTATGTACATGCTCTACGTTCTTCTAATCACTCAGATACATCTGGTCTTAACCCATTACAACAGTGTGGGCCCAATTAGCCAGACACCTTGTAAATCATCTATCGTAAAGATAAAAGATATCCTTGTCCCCAGCATTCACGTTTCCCTAGCAGCAGCGGTGTTCCGGGCGCTGGGGGAGCAGGAGGCTCGCCACGGGGTTGGATGGGTTTTGCAAAGAAAGAGGAGCCCTTTATCATGTCACAGTTTGGCGGTGGGGAATTCCAATTTAGTTCAACAGCATTCGTTGAGCCCCTGCTGGGGGTAAGGCAGTGGGAGGGAGTGGGGTGAGGCTGCTGGTGCCTCGGGAAGATTAGGACCTGGGCCTGGCTGTGTGACCTTGGGCCGGTCACTTCCCTTCTCTGAGCCTCCTGTCTCCTCACTAGTGATACAAGTCTGCAATAGCCCTTTCCCTTCAGGGTACACTTTAGGATTAAAGGAGATTGTAAGTACCCATCACCCAGCAAAGGAGGAGGTTTAGTTGTCAAGAAGCAACTGGGCTCCCCCAGCCCAGCTGGGGAGACTGATAGACCCTCGTTCAAAAAGCAGATGCCTCTGGGGGTACAGGGTGGCATTGCCTCTGTGAGCAGCAGGGGGTCTGGCTCCCGGGTTTCAGAGCACCCGCCTGTGACTGTCCATGGGGGGCTCAGCATCCCTTTCTCCCTTCCCGACGTTCTCTGTGACACCCCCCTCCTCTGCAAGGACTTCTCATTCTGTCCATTTCTGCAGCCCCAGGACTGGCTTGCAGCTCTTTGAGATCCTCTCTGGGGCTTCCCAAGCAATCAGCCACATTCTGGTATAGCCTGTCTTCAAGCCAGACCACCCCAACACACCGTTCCCTGTTCGTGACAGTCCCCCCCCCCCCCCCGCTGCCAGATTACCGCAGCAAGGTAATAAACTGAAAACAAAAACAAACAATCCAAAACAACAACAACAACAAAATAAAACATGATGAAAAGTAGAACAGTAAGGCAAAGATTGCAAGATAGATAATCTGACTTAAACTATACCCCCAGCCTGGTCTACTGGAGAGACACACAATACACGGGGTTGTGGAGGGGGCAGTGAAGCCCAGAGGCGGCACCAGCCTGGGCCTGGGGAGTCCGGGGAGACGAGGTCCTAGCTCAGAACAATGACAGGAAGAGAAACAGGCAGCATTTACTGAGCACCTACTGGGTACAGGGTGCCGTGCTAAAACCCTCAGAGCCTTTTTTGTTTGTGGGCAAGTCACTTTTTTGTTGTTTTAAATTCAAGTTAGTTAACACATAGTATAGATTATTAATTTCGGGTAAAATTTAGGAGTAATCCGTTGCATATAATACCCAGTACTGATTCTGTCAAGTACCTTCCTTAATGCCCATCACCCAGTTACCCCATCCCCCCGGCCAAACCTCATGTGCTTTTATTCACTTCTCTATTCAAAGGTCCTACTCTCCTCCTGTGAGTATATAACATTACTAAACAGGACAACTTGATCGTTCAAAGCCCAGACTTTGAAACCAGACTGTTTGGTTTCAAATCCTGGCTCTGCCATTGCATAGCTGTGTGACCTTCAGCAAGTTACTTGACCTCTCTGTGCCTCACTTTTGGTTCAAGGAAGAGAACGGTTGCCTTGAGGAATAAGCAAATTACTAGCTACACTAATGCAAACGTATATAAAAACACAATAACATGCATTTATGGAGAAGGCTGGGGCGGCCACGCAGGAAGCACCTAAGAGGGGTTACTGTTCTCTCCAAAGACAAGAAAAGGCGGAGAACATTGCAGGTAGCAGCAACAGCACGGAGGTGGGAGGGACTGGGCCAGTGTGGGATCTGAAGGAGTGAAGGGCGTTGCCATAACTGCCTTGATCCTGACCCTGGTCCTCTGGGCGCCCCTCCCCTTCTCTGACCCTGCCCTGCCTCCTCTCCCCAGAGTGGCCGGAGTTCGTGAGGAACTATGCCCCGTGGTGGGCCACTCACACGCTGGACTGGCTCAAGTTTGGCAAGAAGGTGCTGGTGGTGCACTTTGAGGACCTGAAGCAGGACCTCTTCGTCCAGCTGGGCCGCATGGTCAGCCTGCTGGGCGTGGCCGTCAGGGAGGACCGGCTACTGTGCGTGGAGAGCCAGAAGGATGGCAACTTCAAGCGCTCGGGCCTCCGCAAGCTCGAGTATGACCCCTACACGGCTGACATGCAGAAGGTCATCTCGGCCTACATCAAGATGGTGGATGCGGCCCTTAAGGGGAGGAACCTCACCGGCGTCCCCGACGACTACTACCCCAGATGATGCCTGGGCTGGGGAAGAGGGGGTTGGGAGTCCCCACCCAGCTGGGGTCTCGAGATTCTCCTCCCTTGGGGAACCTCCCCGCAACCTGTCCTCTCTTTCTGGTTTGGGAACAATCCCCATGGTGGCTGTTGGCCCTCAGTGGAGTTTCCTGCATGACGAAGGAAGCTCAAGGGAAGAGACCGTGGGGGTACTCCCCACCCAACTCCCTGCTGGTTTGGGGCACTCGAGCCCCATGGACCCTTGCCTGTCTCCGGTGCCCCAGCCCCCACCACTCAGGATCCCGCCTGTAGGGAGCGAGGGCTCACAGTGTCCCCCGAGAAGCAGGTGTCCCACTGCAGAAATCAAAGATATTGATTCGAGAGCTAAAGGGATGGTCGAGGGAGAAAGTGGCCCCGGGTGCTCTTCCCTTCCAGGCTGAGCATTCACGGCCTCCCCTTCTCTCCTCCACGCCCCAGGGAAGCAGGGACTCCAACATGGACCCAGGTTGCTTCTGCTGGAAGAAGGGTCTCTGACACTCGGTGGGAGCTATGGAGGCGTGGTACCCCCATGAGGTTAATGGGCACTGCCATGTGGGGGCCGGTGTGAGGAGCCCACCCCCCAGGTCCCACAGCTCCGAGAAACAATCTGGTTGCCAGAATGCTACCCTTCCCTGCTCCCCCCCCTCACTGTACCCAGGAGGGGACCTTGGCATCTTTGATCCCACTCCCAGGGGTCCTCAGGTGCCAGCAGTTAACCCCAGGATGGTCACATGCTACAAGCAAAAGCTTGAATAAGACTGACCGCACCCAGGGGCAGCTCTCCCACAGTGGGGCCCAACACAGTGACCCTATACTGCCCTCTGACCCCTAGCAGGGGGTCCTTTGGTATCCAGGTGAGAGAGCCTGGAGTGCTCCACATCAGGTGGGGACCTTGATCCACACAGATCGCCCACTACCTTCCCAGATCACCGACCACCCCTTGGTCCTAGTCCTGTGGGGCCAGCTCCCCTGGAAATGATTCTTTAAGGAAGAAAATGGTTCTTTCGTTTCCATAGAAACACACCTCCCTTGGTGGTAAGACATCAAACCAAAGGATTCTCCAGGACCTGGGTCGCTAACCATCAGTCTCAGAAAGCACTGATTCAGGACCCCATCTGTCCCACCTCGGATCCCAGTGGCTTCATGTCCTGCCCACACCTGCACCGCCCCCTACAACATAGACGCAAAAGCCATAGGTCCCAGAGCTTTGCTCTTCTGTCTGGAGCAGCCCCCCGTCAGCCCCTCTGAAGGCTTGGGGTGCAGGTAAATGCTCTTTCCCAAATACCCAAGAGACTATGGAGAAGGTGACTGTAAAGAGATCTATTTTTTTAAGAGGAATATAACTACTACGTTCTGCCCCTTGGCACCTGGCCACGCAAAGAGAAGCAGGGCTCAGGGACTGGGCCTGTGGTTCTCTTCCCTGACCCCCTCCTCTGTGAGATTTGCCCCCCACCCAGGCTCAGGACCCAGCCAGGGAGCCCGGAATGTATTTTGTACCATGTTTCTCCCCCCTCCTCCCCACCCCAGGCTAGTTTCTAGTCTTCTGAGAAGCAGTAGACGGCATGGCCTCCCCTCCCACGGGGACATCTGCTCTCTCTGGGAGCCATGGGGTCTGAGACCTGGGCCCGTTCTGCTGGCGGTCGCCTCAGGCCGCAGGCCTCTGTCTGAAGATTCCTCAGGTCAACACCGTCATTAAAAGCGAGTTTTGTTGCTGATTCTATCACGTGGTAGAGTGTTGTGTAAGGCGAGTTCACAAATGGGCTTTTCTCTTTTTTTGGTTCTGGGGCAGGTCATTGTGTCTGTGCTTGGGAATTTGGGGGTGTGGGGTGTGTGTGTGTGTGTAAAATTGTGTTCACCTGCCCTTCTGAGTGAAGAGACTGCGTCCCCCAAGTTCACATGACAACATTTTTTTTTTTTTATGACAACTTTTTTTTAACCACCCCACTTCTAAGGCGTTTGTGTCAGCTCCCATGTGTAGACAGGAGCGGGCCAGAGTACCTGAGCCCCCTGCCAGAGAAGGGGGTGTCTCCTGCCTCTGCCCTTGATCTTTGGGAAGTGTGCATATGTGGGGGCGGGTGCATGGGTCTGGAAGAGGTTGTCAAGGAGGGATGTCCCTTCTGCGTGCGAGCAACAGAATGTGTCCTGAGTGTGCGGTGCTATGCACCTGTGTGTGCAGAGGAAACCCGTGAGCACACAAGGGGGCGGAGCAGGCGGCTTCTGGGAGGGACAAGAGTTTACATACAGCCTTGTGGACGGAGATGGGGAGGGAGATCGGAAGCAGAGCTGGGGCAGGCAGAGAAGGGGCAGGGAGAGACTTTTCCCCCCTGCCACATGGGGGAGTGCTCAGGAGGAGGGGGGAGGAGGTCTTTCACCCCCAAGCCTGGGTTCTCTGAAATAGGGAGGGCAGGGCAAGAGCTCAGGGAGGGGAAAGTGTGAGGCTGCTCCAGGACCAAGGGCAGGGTCTCTCTCTTCTGGGGCTTCAGAAAGCCTTCTCCAGGGACTCACCAGCCCCAGGCTACACCCATCAGCCAACTCTGACCTGTTCATAGACTGAGCCCCAATCCTAGAGTCTTGATCCCGGGTCACCACTGAGTCCCGATTCTGAACATCTACTGATCGACGATCCCAGTCTCATACTGATGCCCAATTCCAGCCACACGTGAAACCTTGGCCCTTTCCATACTGAGTCCTGACCCAGGTCATTGGCGACACCCTGACTTGCCCCGAAACCTGGGCCGAGGGTGTGTCTGGACTGAGCCTGAATCTGCCACAACTGATTCTGGCTGGAGATTGAGCTCCACTCCTGACCTTGGAGGAGTCTTTCTCTTGGTTCCCTTGGGCCCTCACCCAACCACAGGTGGAAACTTGATTCTGCTACCAAATAGAGCGCTGAAGCCCTATGCCAATTTCTTTGACCTTGTCTATGATCTCTTCCTCCCCGACCAGAAGCGATTATCCAGCCCTGTGCTCCCCTAGACGCTCCTCCCCAGATCTCACAGATCCTGTGCCGTGTCCTTCCCACCAAGGGGCAGGGCAGGGGGCTGGTGAGTTGGACAGTTGAGCAACTTCTCTGGCTGGTCTCTGCCCATCTTTACTGCACTCCTGCAACCCTCTTGAAGCAAATATGTACTCCAGACCCAAAAGGAACCAAGGTAGCATTGACACTTCATTCAATAGATATTTACTGGGCATCTCCTGTATGCCCAGCCCTGCTCTAGCATCTAGAGACTTAAAGAGGAACAAAACACAAAAAAATCCCTGCTCCTGCCAAGCTTACATTTTACCAAGTCCCAAGCAGATACCTGTAAGTAGCAGAAAGTTTTTGAGGATGTGATCACGGGGCCGAGAAGGCAATGACCCTATGCGGGTCCTGGCCGACCCCCGGGAGGTTATTAACGACCCTAATGGGTGGGAATGATACACACAGACACCTGAGACTGGTTGGAACTGGCCTGAGCGCCACAGAGGCCACAGCAGAACTGGGCCTTCTCCAGAAAGTCCTGCATGCACAGAGGAACAGTGCCCACTGGGAATTCCAGGGGTCACCCAGTAGGGGCAGGGTGCCTGGCTCAGAAGTCAGGACAACTGGCTTATCCTGTTGTCACCTCTAGAAGAGAACAGGCAGCACCTGGGGTCTGCTGATAGCCGGGATTTCCTCCCGATTTGCGTAGTAACAAGGAGGCCACTGCAAACATTCGGTGGACAGTGTGGGAGGGGGAGAAGGATGAGGAGGCAGAGGGCTGTTGGGGGCCCATCCCACAAGGATCCATCTCATCCCAGAGGCCCAGACCCCACCCCACCCCCCCAATTGGTTTCTCTCCATTTTCCTTCGCATGCCTCCTGGGCTCCATTTCCGTCTTTCTGCTTTTATTTTCTCCAGCTGCTCATTAAACCTCTTCTGTCTTGTCCTCACCAACCCCCTCTCTCTCCATCCTCCCCCTCCTTCCTCCTTATCTCTTCCTTGATTTCTGTGCTGTCTGTGCCAGCATCTCTCTACCTCTTGATCTCTGTCTCCCTACCTGTCCCCTGCTCACCCCCACCCCTTTTGTCCTCTCCTGCCTCCTCCTCCTCCTCCTCTTCCTCATCTTCCTGGAGAGTGGAGGGGTGACTCTGCAGGAGGCAGACACAGTGAGACAAATGCTACCCGGCCGGTAACCAAGGAAGTGGTTTCCTTAGCAACAGAAATGCAGGCACGCGTGCCACTGCCCGGTCCCTTAGCGGTTACAGTAAGTACTGAGAGCGGGAAGGCAGCGTCAGGCCAGGAGACAAGAGTCTCCGGAAAGATCACTGTTGTGACCCGAGAAGGGATGGTGCCCAGAGACCAGCTCAGTGCCTGGCACTTTAGGGACACTCAAAAATAGGAGGGGTGTAGGGGCAGAGAGAGGCAAGCAGAAGAATCCACAGGACCGGGTGAACGGCTGGATGTGGGGAAGGGGCAGTGACAAAGAAGGCAGTGGGGTCACCAAGGTTCTACTAGGCAGCTCCCAGGTGGGGGTCCTGTGACAGACGGAGAACATGGGGCCCAGGAGCAGGTGAGGGCAGGGAAAGAAGACGTCAAGCCTTCACCATCTAACTGGGGTGAGACCGGGGGAGGGAAGGTGAAGACAGGCACAGAAATGCCTCCTGCAATTCTCCCTGCAAGACAGAGTCAGTAATTTGCTCGGGTGACACAGAAATTAGTGGCAACGCTTGGATTCGAACCGGGGCATGATCCAGAGCCTGTCCACCAGAAGGCAGAAGACGGAGAGGGTTGACGACGGAAAGAGAGGCAGAGAGAGACAGAGGAACAGAGCAGAGACTTAAATCACTGATTTGGCACTTTTTCCCACCAGGACAACACAAATATGTTCATTTTTGAGAACTGAGGGAGGGGAGGGGTTAGACAACAGTGCCCAGCAGTACGATCGTTATTACAGCTATAAATAGTTGTCCCCAAAGAAAACACCTGTCAAGATGCATTCCCTTCCTGGGAGACAAATAATGTCCCTGGTCCAGGTTGATATTTCAGTGACTCAGTGAGGGTGAGAGGGTGACAGGGGCGAAGGGCAGAAAGTTGATCAATGGAACACAGAATCCCTGCTCGGCTTTTCCCAAAATGCAATAAAACGTGCGGGTGAGGCGAGCCATAAATCTGGATGATAATATCCAACCTCGCAAAAGCAACATGTTTATTTATCATGTTTGCACGTTTACTATTTCCCCTCAAATCTACAGTCTGCAATCTGCCGGCGTGCAGGGGGAGAAACATGGAAATGAGAACTGGCAGAACATCGTGGAAGAAGCAATGATAAAATATTTATCCCCTCACTCCATCCCCCACCCCCACTCCCCGGCTGCCCAAAATCCAACATGAAACAAAGGTGGGGATGGACCGGAGCAGGCCACGCATCTCTGCTTCGGGCCTCTGATGGGTAATTGAAACGAACAGTCCTTGCGGTGCCTGGGTGGCTCAGTGGGTTAAAGCCTCTGCCTTCGGCTCAGGTCATGATCCCAGGGTCCTAGGATCGAGCCCCGCATCGGGCTCTCTGCTCAGCAGGGAGCCTGCTTCCCTTCCTCTCTCTCTGCCTGCCTCTCTGCCTACTTGTGATCTGTTTGTCAAATAAATAAATAAAATCTTAAAAAAATGAAAAAGAAATGAACAGTCCTTAAAGAATGGAATGCAAGGAAATGAGAGGATTTTTGTGTGTTCTGGAGTCATTTGCTCAATAATTACAGGGAACGACCAATCAACCAGAATGGAGAGGGTCCATCTCTGAGGGGACCAGAGGCGACCAGACTCTTGTGTGTCCAAGACAGTGGGGACGGGACACGAGCAAGCGAAAGGCAAGCATGAGGCCAAATTCTCCTCTGGGACCCGAGTTAACACCCAACCTGTAATCCGTTGCCGGGGCTTTCAAAGCTCAGAAGTCCACCAGGCTTTTTGGTCTGAGGTTAGACTTTGAGTCAGATTTTCCCAAAGATGGAGCCCAGGAGTGGGGGCCAGAGGCAAATGTATGCTTATGGGGGTCTTACTGATGACCACTGGCCCCAGTCTGGGCATCACCACAGCCAAAGCGTAAAGGACCATTGCTATCATGCATGCATCCCGGCTTTTCATGCATTGAGAGCTCTGTATGCCTCGGAACTAGCTCGTACTCGGCATACAGTAAGTGCTAAGGAAATGTGTGTGGGGTTTTCTGAGAAAGTGAATTAAGGAATACTAAAGGATATTCAGAGAAAAGCCACAAGTCATCAGCCGAAGCAGACCTGAGTTATTATTCCCTTAGCTGCCCTGAGTTTTATCTGCAGTAATACCGAATTAATGACAGACCCCCTGCTTGAATCCCCAAAGCCAATGGCTCCACATGATCCTGAGAAACGTCTGTGCACATCTCTTCTCAAATTCACATTCAGTGAAGTCATGCTGGTAGCTGGAAATTGGCTGTGGGGAGAGTATTTACACCATGGAAATTGGCAAATGCTGCAAATCAGGCAGAGTTGTCTTTTGGTGGGGCAGTGAGGGGTAGGGCCAGTCATTTGTTAAGTACTTACAAGCACACCACTTTTGGTGGGCCAGTGAGGGGTAGGGCCAGTCATTTGTTAAGTACTTACAAGCACACCACT
Organism: Mustela lutreola; assembly: GCF_030435805.1. NCBI lineage: Eukaryota > Metazoa > Chordata > Mammalia > Carnivora > Mustelidae > Mustela > Mustela lutreola. The sequence goes on along the minus strand of NC_081300.1, from coordinate 84,258,514 downwards.
GCCCACAACACACAGACACACACTGTGCTAGGGCTTGTCCCCTCTTCCGGGAAAGCCTTTATCTGGTTAATATCTTCACCTCCTAGGAACTGGCTCAGGCTCTTCCTCTTCCAGGTAGCCTCCCCAGACTACAAAGACCACATTCAGCTCTTCCTCTAACCTTGATCATAGATTTGGACATGACCATTGTTGTGATCACTTGAATAATTTGGGATCTCTCTCTCTCTCTCCTCACCAGGACCTGAGCTCTTTTAGGACAGAAACCATATCTTTACCTCTGAATGTCCATTTCCATGGCCCCCAGCACAGACTAGGTAATAAGCAAATATTTAGCCAGTGAAAGAATGAAAGATTCTATTTAACACGAGCTCCTAATCTCAGTGCTCACAAACATTGCAATGAAAGGATAGAAGGATCCAGCTGCCCAGACAAGGGCCAAGAAGGGAAATGAGAAACCACATATGAGAGTAACTAATATATATATAGGTAAGAGCTTCACATGAGGAATGTATGGAATCATCAGTGCCCTCCGGAAGGCAGTTTACCCATTTTACCACCAGAGAACGGCGGCTCAGAGAAGGTAAGTAATTTGCCCAACGTCCCACAGCCAGACTCTGGGAACCGGACTTTGAACTTGGGAAGTCTAGCTTCAGAGTTCAGAGTTCTTGCATTTTACCACTATGCTGCATCCTCAGGAGAAAAGGAGTGCCAAACCAAGAAGGAAGGCGCCGCTCTGGCAAGGCAACTGGGGAAGAAGATAGACCAGAGCATAGGAGATGAGAAAGGAAAATAAACCCTGGAAAGGGTTGGCCTTTCTGGAGCTGAGGACCCTCAGGGTGGGGCGGGGAGGCAAGCAGGGAAGCGGTGTGCCAGACGTCACTGGATTCTAAGCAGCGAGGCTGATTTATAGATCCCCATGGCAACTGCTAAGCGATAATCTCTTACTCCACAGCTCAGTGATTCTCTAGAAATTCTTTCCTCCTCCTTTCACGGCCACTCCCCCCAGCCCACAGAGGCAAGGTGACAGCCTCTTCCCCAGGAAAAGCTGTGCTGGATAAGATGAGCCAAGACTCTTTTATTATGACAATAGAAAAGGGATATTGGAGTGGGGTGGGGGCAGAAGAAAAGAGAGAGGGGGGCTTAAAACCCCAAAGGTCCAATCATCAGACTGGGAAGGGCCTGCAGAATGTGGTTTTCAGACCACCATAAAAATCTCACACAAACCATGCATTACCTCCCTAGAAGAACATGAGCGCCCACCTGCACCCACACTTACAGAATTTTGTGTGGTTTCGGGGACTGTGTAGATCCTTTGGGACCTAAAGTAGGAAATTTAAAAATCATCTAATGTAGTGGTTTCCCAATTAGGGCAACGGAATCCTATCTTTAATCAAAACCGAATGTGATGCCTCTCGTAACGGGGGTTCTCATCAGGGGTGATCTTGCAGCCAGGGGGATATTTAGCAGTGTCTGGAGATATTGTGGATTGTCCCAACTGGGGGAGAGAGAAGGGTTATCCATCTTTGGGATGACTATTGATTTAAGAAATCTATGTTACTTGCCTTTGCTTGGGGCAGAGGGGAGTTTACTAAAAGCAGAGCCCGAGGCAAGGATTTATGTCCAGGCCATTTAATCAAGAGGCAACCCCTGGGAGCAGGAAAGATGACACAAGAAAAGGACAACATTAGGTATCTTATGAAGGTCTCAGGTGGAGACCACGGCAGGGAAGGGAAGGGGCTATGCCACAAGGACCCCTTGAAGAGTATACAGGATGTATCCCAGACCATGCACAGAATGGAGCTGGGAACATCTACCCATAAGCTCTCCACCTTCACAGGTCAGGGGTCATCAGTGAAGCCTTGATCTTCCTTGTATGGCCCATGTGGAATGCAGCAGGAGTTCATGGCACTAGAGAGACCCAGGACCAAAAGCAAGGTGTGTGGCCCACACTTGAGGCAAGACAGGAATGAGAATGGGAAGCCCCACCCTCCACCCCTGCACAGAATGGTCCACACCAGCCATGACTGAAAGCCAGAGTGAGCAAACAAGTGTGTGGCACCACAGACACACAATTCCTTTTCTGGGCTCAAGCCTCACCCCCACTGATGATGAAACTCTCGGAGTCTTGGTGTTTCCTTCCATAAGGTAGGCATAATGGCACCTCTCTCACACAGAGCTGCTGGGAGGAGGGGCTGAGCTTACCCTCTTAAAGCATACAGTAGGTGCCCAGCAAACAGGAGTGGTCACCTTTCTGCCAGTGCAGCTTTACTGACCTGAAAGTGGTTTTTCTCAGTTCTGCAATCTGCCTCACTTTCGTGAACCTGTCTGACATGATTTATCCCACAAAGGGAACTCCTAGGAAATGAAACTGGGTGCCTCTGAGGGACTCTGAGACAAAGGGTGAAATGGAGGGAAGGTTGGCAGGGGAGGGAGGGAGGGAGAGAGGGAGTCGCCAGGAGGCTCTTTGTGGGTGAATGCCACTATAATGGTCTTCAGGGAGGAGCTCATTTGACATGCCCCCAGTCCCTATCTGCAGCTCACTTCTGGAACAGGTTCCACCTGACACTGGCTCAGCTAGAATGCTCTAAAATCTTCCTTTCTCCACTCTTCCAAGTGAAAAAACCATGAGACCAGCTTTAGTAGAAGTTCTCAAACTTGAATACCAGGGGGAAGCAGTCTAGTGCCATAAAGGAGGTAAGTGTGCAGTAAGCCCACACACTGAACACAGAGGAATATTCCTCTTTTCTGTAAAGAAATAGACCCTCTCCATTTTCTTGACTTGCTTGATCAGGCTCTTGTATCCTTAGTTTTCACACCTTTACTAGAGACACATCCAGAGAACTCATTCTCTACTGTAAGAAAAATACACTAGTGCAGTCAACTTGGCACTGGTGGTGGGGGAGGCAATAGGGAGGGCTTGGAACTGTGATGAGGTGGGAATTCTATAGCACATTGGCATCCCAGATTGTGGAGTACACCATTCAAAAAATCAAACCCCTCACTGAAACAACCATTGACTTGCAAAGACCAATAAAAATCAACTCCGGACAAGAGGAACATTCCTCTGCATTTGAAACCTAATCCAAGACTTCCAGCAACCAGGGCACGCTTCATGAAGAAAACAATGTAAGGACTGAATTTCTGCATTTTAAGTAAGTGACAGGACTCAGACCTTGGAGATAACAGAGTGGACACTTCAGTGACCACACACAACAAGGAATACCATCTTTGCGGGACACTTCAGTGACCACACACAACAAGGAATACAAGAGGCAGATAGAGATGGCTGGAAAAGTCACGAAACAGATGGTTGCAGACCCCAACCATCCACAAGTACAAACCTTAGAGAAGGGGGTTGGGGGGAACCTTATTTCCAGAGTTACCGCGTTATGATACTCAAAATGCTGTCCACAAAAAATTACAAGGCATGCAAAGAAACGGGAAAGTATGGCCCCTCTTCCATCAATTCATTATTTGCTTATTCACGAAATGATTGGTTCACCATCAACTCATCACCACACCCTTACTCGCTCCCTGGTGAGTTCTACTTATCCAACACACTCCACAAGGAATCCAGCCCTCCTGCAGATCCAGGCTATCCTACAAGGACTGAACCACAGAGTGGCATTTTCAGTGACTCCTTGTTCCTTTCAAATCCATTCATTCTGCTCTCCCTCATCAAGGAGCTAAATGTTGCTTCAGAAAAACTACCAAAACAAGGCTCTACCCTCTCCAGGTCTTGGTCTCCCCTCTGCAAAACCAGTATGCTGAACTGGACAATCCCCTAAGAATTCATTCACCCCTGGATTGAGAAGACTGGGGGCATATGGAGGACTTGGGATCACACACACTGACCCATCAGGGGAATAAAGCCCAGAGAGGGAAAGGGCTTTGCCCAAAGGCACACGGTATTTCACACCTACTTTCTTGATGTCAAAGCTACGAGTCAGAGAGCTTCCACCCATTATGTGTCCTCGCTCTGCATGTTGATGGGTTGAATGAACTACTGAGGCCTTCCTGAGAGGAGGCTGACAGCACCCTGACCTGGGACATACCATACCCACTTCCTCGCTTCAGCTGACTTTTCTGGAAAGCCAGCCACCCCATCCTTCTATTGCCTCCTAGGGCTGTGCAAAGTATTTAATTAATAAACATGCCTTTAAAGCAAGCTAATGTGAAAGAACAATGTTTGAGGGCTAATTATTATTATCATAGGCCACTTTCCACCTCATTAAATGCATGGATTTGGTAATTGTTAGCTGATTCCCAAGCAGAAACCAGGAATCCCTCAGGTGTGAGGGCTGCGTCTTTCTCCAGCAAGTCATCCAATTTCCAAGCCTCAGGATAGCAGGCTAGTTGGTATCAGAGCCCAGATGTGGACTTCTGCAGAAAGCATACAGGCTGCCCCAGCCCTGCCACATCCCTGATGTGTGGCATTAGGAATGTTGCTTCATGTCTTTGAGCATCTGCTTCCTAGTCTAGAAAAGGAGGCAAATATATGCAGAGTATCTGACCCATTGAAGTGACTTAATTATTGTTGTCAATATTAATACTTCTTTTACCATGAGCTCAATGTTTTCTTTTGCTTTTGGGTCAGCTTTATTGAACTATATTTTTTATATGACAGAATTTGCCAATTTCAGGTATATGAGTTAGTTAATTTTAGTATTCATGATATAATCATATGACTACCATCCCTATAGTGCTATAGAACTTAAACATGTCTTCAAAAAGTTCTTTCATGCCCTTTGCAGTTAATTCCCTCCTTCCGCTGTGCTCTCCCTCTTGGCCCCTGGCTACTACTGGTTTGCTTTGCTAGCATTATACTTTTCCAGAATTTCATATAAATGAAGTCATACAAGACTCTCTTCTTCTAGCTATTTTAATGCTTTTTCAATTTATCTAAATTGTTGCACGATCAGTATAAGTAGTTCATTCCTTCCATTGCTGAGTAGTATTCCATTGTATGGACATACCATGTATTTTTTTAACCCATTCACCAAGTGATAGCAAATTTGGCTTCTTTCCAGTTTGGGGTTATTATCAGCAAAGCTGCTATAAATGTTGGCATACAGATTTTTGTGCTGACTTAAGTTTTCATTTTCTTGAGTAAATACCTAAGAGCGGAATTGTTGCTGGGTCATAAGTGTATGTTTAACTTTATAAAAAAACAAAAAACAAAAAACAAAAAACAAAAACCCTGCCATACTGTTTTCCAGAAAGACTGTCCCATTTTGTATTTCTACCCACAGTGTACAAGAGTTCAATTGCTCACATCCTCACCAAACTTTGGTAATGCCCATATGTTTGTTTTTAGATATTCTAGTACATGTTAGTGGTATCTCACTGTGATTCTAATAGTGAATGGTGTTGCACATCTTTTCATGTACTTACTAGCTCTATATTTCCTTTTAAGTGTCTATTCAAATACTGCGCCTTTTTTGTTACAGGACCTCTTTCTCATTATTTTCAGGAGCAGAAGACAAAGCTGACTTGCCTAAAACATAAAAACAGACACTGACAGTTGGATAAAATGAGGAGACAGAGGTGTTAAGTTCTGCCAAGTGGCAGAACAGGACAAAAATCACAGCAATAGAGCTAAATAAAACAGAGATAAGCAATATGCCTGATAGAGGATATAAAGTAATCATCCTAAAGATACTCACTGAACTTAAGAGTGGAGGATCTCAGGGAGACCCTCAACAAAAAGACAGAAAATATAAAAAGAATCAGATTAACTTAGTAACTGAAATTAAAAATACACAAGAGGGAATAAATAGAGTAGAAGAAGCAGAAGAACAGATTAGTGAGCTGGAAGACAGTAATGGCAAATAAGCAAGCTGAAAAGGAAAATGAAAAAAGGATTAAAAATGAAAATAGGTTAAGATAACTCAGTGACACCATTAACATTTAACTAATAACATTCTCATCATAGAGATCCCAGAAGGAGAAGAAAGAGAAAATGGGGCAGAGAATTTATTGGAATAAAAAGTAGCTGAAAACTTCCCAAGCTGGAGAAGAAAACAGACATCTAGATCAAGGAGGTGCAAAGATTCCCCCGATAAAAACAACCCAAGGAGGTCCATTCCAAGACATAATAATTAAAATGACAAAAAATAGTGATAGAGAATTTTTAAAGAAGCAAGAGAAAAGAAAACAGTTCCATATAAAGGGAAACCTCATAAGGGTATCAGTCAATATTTCAGCAAAAACTTTGCAGGCCAGAAGAAAGTGCCATGATATATTCCAAGCGTCAAAAGGAAAAATACCTATAACCAAGAATACTCTATCCAGCTATGCTATCATACAGAATAGAAGGAGAGACAGAGTTTCCCCCAAACAAAAGTGAATGGAATTCATCACCACTAAACCAGTCTTATAAGAAATGTTAAGTGGGGGAGACACCTGAGTGGCTCAGTCATTGAGCATGTGCCTTCAGCTCAGGTCATGATCCCAGAGTCCTGGGATCAAACCCTGCATTGGGCTCCCTGCTCCACAGGAAGCCACTTCTCCCTCTCTGACTTTCTCTGCTTGTGTTCCCTCTCTTGCTGTGTCTCTGTCAAATAAATAAATAAAATCTTAAAAAAAAAAAAAAAGAACTCTGAGTGGAAAGGAAAGACCAAAATCAGGAGTAAGAAAAGTAGGAAAATACAGGGGTCTCTGGGTGGCTCAGTCATTGAACATCTGCCTTTTGCTTGGGTCATGGTGCCAGAGCCCTGGGATGGAGCCCCACATCAGGCTCCCTGCTCAGCAGGAGGCCTGCTTCTCCCTCTCCCACTCCCCCAGCTTGTGTTCCCTCTCTCGCTGTGTCTCTCTCTGTCAAATAAATAAGAATAAAATCTTTTTTTTTTTTAAAGAAAGAAGTAGGAAGCGCAAAGATCAGGAAAATTAAATATATCTATAAAAATCAGTTACGAGATTCACACACACACACACACACACAGATGTAAAATAGGACACCATATACCTAAAACGTGTGTTGTGGGGGCAGGAGGAAGAAGAGTAAAAAATTAGTGTTTAGAATGGGTTTAATCTTAAGTTAGCATCATCTTAATATACACCCCTATATACATAGGATATCATATATAAACCTAATGGTAACCCAATTAAAAACCTGTAATAGATATACATAAAATAAAGAGAAAGGAATCTAAGCATATTACTAAAAAATCCATCAAACCACAAGAGAGCAAGAGAAGAAACAGAAAAGAACTATAAAAACAACCATAAAACAAATAACAAGATGGCAATAAATACAAACCCATCAATGATTAGTTTGAATATAAAGGGATGAAGCACTCCAATCAAAAGACATAGGGTGATGGGATGGGGGAAAAAAGACCCCTTTATATGCTTCCTACAAGAAACTCATTTCAGACCTAAAGACACATGTAGATTGAAAGTGAGGGGATGAAAAAACATTGAGTATACAAACAGAAATGAAAAAAAAGCTGGGGGAGCAATACTTCTATTAGACATAGTAGAATTTTTTAAAAGACTTATTTATTTATTTGAGGGGGACTAGAGGCAGAAGGTGAGGGAGAGGGAGTCCTAAGCAGAATCTGTGATAAGCATGGAACCTGATGCAGGGTTCATTCTCATGATCATGACCGGAGCTGAAATCAAGAGTCAGACGTTCAACCAACTGTGCCACCCAAGTGCCCCCAGAGAAAACAGACTTTAAGACAAAGACTGTAATGAGAGATACAGAAAGACGCTACATGCTCAATAAAGGGAACAATCCAACAAGAAGTATTACTTTGTAAATACTCCCCAACAAGGGAGTACCCAAATACATAATATGGTTATTAGCAAACATAAAGAAATTGATAGGAATAGGCTCATAGTAGGGGACTTTGACACCCCACTTACATCAATGGATAGACAATGCAAACAGAAAATTAATAGGCAAACAGTGGCTTTGAATGACACGTTGGACCTGATGAATCTAACAGGATTCTGAATATGAATGTGAATATTTCTGAATACAAATCTATATACAGACCATCCCATCCCCAAACAGTGGAATATGCACTCTTCAAGGGCACATGGAACATTCTCTAGGATAGGTCACCTGTTAGGCCACATTCAGCAGATTCAAAATGGTTAAAATTATACCATGCATCTTTTCTGACCACAATGCTAGGAAACTGAAAATCAACCACAAGAAAAAATCTGGAGAAAACACAGATACATGGAGGTTAAATAAAGAGCATACTACTAAACAATGAATGTGTCAACCAAGAAATCAGGGAGGAAATTAAAAAAAAAAATACATGGAGAAAAAAGAAAATGAAAACACCATGGTCCAAAATCTCTGGGATGTAACAAAAGCTGTTCTAAGAAGGAAGATAAGAGCAGTACAGGCCTACCTCGGGAATCTTTCTAGAGAAACATCTCAAATAAACACCTAACACTATACCTAAAGGAGCTAGAGAAAGAAGAAGAAGCCCCCAAACCAGTAGAAGGGAGGAAATAATCAAGATTAAATTAGAAATAAATGAAATAGGGCACCTGGATGATTCAGTGCCTTTGGCTCAGGTCACAATCAGCAAGTCCCAGGAATGAGTCCCACATCGGGCTCCCAGCTCCACGGGGAGTCTGCTTCTCCTTCCGATGTTCTCCCCTCTCATGCTCTCTCTCACTCTCTCTCTCTTTCAAATAAATAAATAAAAATCTAAAAAAAATTTTTTTAATTAAAAAAAAAAGGAAGAAATCAAATAGAAACTAAGAGAATAATAGGACAGACCAAGGAAACCAGGAGCTTATTCTTTGAAAAGATCAACAAAATTGAAAAACCTCTAGCCAGACTGAAAAAAATATATATAATCAGAAATTAAAGCAGAGAAGGGGGCGCCTGGGTGGCTCAGTGGGTTAAGCCGCTGCCTTCGGCTCAGGTCATGATCCCAGGGTCCTGGGATCGAGCCCTGCATTGGGCTCTCTGCTCAGCGGGGAGCCTGCTTCCTCCTCTCTCTCTGCCTGCCTCTCATCTCTCTCTGTCAAATAAATAAATAAATAATCTTTAAAAAAAAAAAAGAAAGAAAAGAAATTAAAGCAGAGAAATAATCAACACCAGAGAAATACAAAGGATTATAGTACTATGAAAAATTACATGCTGACAAGTTGGACAGCCTAGAGGAAAGAAACTCCTAGAAACATATGGCCCTAAAATGAATCATTAATAGACAGTCTGAATAGATGATTACCAGCAATGAAATTGATAAGTAATAAAAAAAAAAAAACCTCCCAAACAAAAGTCTAAGACCAAATGGCTTCCCATGTGAATTCCACCAAACATTTAAAGTCTTGATACCGATTCTTCTCAAACTAGTCCTAGGAAAGGAAGGAAAGCTTCAAAATTCATTCCATGATGTCAGCATTATCCTGATACCAAAAACGAGATGCACTACAAAAACAAACAAAAACACTACAGGCCAATATCTCTGATGAACAGAGATACAAGAATCCTCAAAAAAGGGGCGCCTGGGTGGCTCAGTGGGTTAAAGCCTTTGCCTTTGGCTCCAGTCTTGATCCCAGAATCCTGGGATCAAGCCCCACGTCAGGCTCTCTGCTCGGTGGGGAGCCTGCTTCCCTCCCTCTCTCTCTGCCTGCCTCCCTGCCTACTTGTGATCTCTATCTGTCAAATAAATAAATAAAATCTTTTAAAAAATATTAGCAAACCAAATCCAATAATACATTAAAACAACCATTCATGGGGCACCTGAGTGGCTCAGTGGGTTAAGCCTCTGCCTTCAACTCAGGTAATGATCTCAGGGTCCTGGGATAGAGACCCACATTGGGCTCTCTGCTCAGTGCGGAGCCTGCTCCCCCCCACCCCGTGCCTGTCTCTCTGCCTACTTGTGATCTCTCTCTTTGTGTCAGAGAAATAAATTAAATCTTTAAAAAATAAAAATTAAAAAAAATTCACCACAATTAAGTGGGATTTACTCTTGGGATGCAAGAGTGGTTCAATATTCACAAATCAATCGATGTGATACATCACATCAACAAGAGAAAGGATAAAAACCATAGGATCATTCTAATAGATGCAGAAAAAGCATTCAGTGAGGTGCAACATCCCTTAAAAACCTTCAACAAAGCAGGTTTAGAGAAAATATACCTCAACATAATAAAGGCCTTAGAGGAAAAGTCCAGATACCAAATGGTGAAAAACTGAGAGGTTTTGCTCTAAGATGAGGAACAAGACAAGGTTGTCCACTCTCATCACTTTTATTCAACATAGTACTGGAACTCTCAGCCATAGCAATCAGACAAGAAATAAAAGGCATCCAAGTGGTAAAGAAGAAGTAAAACTTTGACTATTTGTAGATAGCATGTTACTATATATACAACCAAATAAAAACTACTGGAACTGAAAGGAATTCAGTAAAGTTGCAGGATACAAAGTCAATACACAGAAATCTGTTACATTTCTATATACTAATAATGAAGTATCAGGAAAAGAAATTAAGGAAACAATCCCAGGGGCACCTGGGTGGCTCAGTGGATTAAGCCTTTGCCTTCGGCTCAGGTCATGATGTCAGGGTCCTGGGATCAATCCCCGCATCGGGCTCTCTGCTCAGAGGGGAGCCTGCTTCCGCCCCCCCACCACCGCCTGCCTCTCCACCTACTTATGATTTCTGTCTCTCAAATAAATAAATAAAATCTTTTAAAAAAAGAAAAGAAAAAGAAAACAATCCCATTTACAATTGCACCAAAAATAATAAAGTACCCAGGAAAAAACTTAATCAAGGAGGTGGCAGACTTGTACTCTGAAAACTATAACACTGATGAAAGAAATTGAAGTTGACACAAACAAATGGAAAAATATTCCATGCTCATGGATTGGGAGAACAAATATTGTTAAAATGTCCATACTACTCAAAGCAATCTACAGATTTAATGAAATCCCTATCAAAATACCAATAACATTTTTCACAGAACTAGAACAATCCTAGAATGTATATGGAACCACAGAGATGTCCAATAGCCAAAGCAATCTTGAAAAAAAAAAAAAGAAGAAGAAGAACAAAACTGGAGGTACCACATTTCCAGATTAAGATACACTACTACACTACAGAGCTGTAGTAATCAAAATGGTATGGCACTGGGACAAAAATAGTCACATAGATCAATGGGACAGAATAATGAGCCCAGAAATAAGCCCACAATTATATGGTCAATTAATTTTTGACAGAGGAGGAGGCAAGAAAATGCAGTGGGGCTGGGGCACCTGGGTGGCTCAGTGGGTTGGGGCCTCTGCTTTTGACTTGGGTCATGGTCCCAGGGTCCTGGGATTGAGCCCCGCATTGAGCTCTCTGCTCAGCAGGGAGCATGCTTCCCCCTCTCTCTCTGCCTGCCTCTCTGCCTACTTGCGATCTCTGTCAAATAAATAAACAAAATCTTAAAAAATAAAGGGGGTGGGGAGGGAGAGAAAATGCAATGGGGAAAGGCCAGTCTCTTCATCCAATGGTGTTGGGAAAACTGGTGAGCCACATGCAAAGAATGAAACTGGACCACTTTCTCACACAAAACTAAACTTAAAACAGAGTAAATACCTAAATATGTGACCTGAAACTAGAAAAATCCTAGAAGAGAGCACAAAATAATTTCTCTGACGTTGGCCATGGAAACATATTTTCTAGATATTTCTCCTAAGGCAAGGGAAACAAAATAAAAGATGAAGTATTGAAACTACATCAAAGTAAAAACCTTCTGCACAGCAAGGGAAACCATCAACGAAATAAAATGACAAGCTACTAAAGAGAAGATATTTGCAAATGATACATCTGAGAAGGGGTTATTATGCAAAATGTGTGACAACTTCCTCAACTCAAAACCAAAAAAAATCCAATTAAAAATGGGCACAAGACATGAACAGATACTTCTCCAAGGAGGACATACAGATGGCCAGCAGACACACAAAAAGATGTTCAACACCACTAATCATCAGGGAAGTGGAAATAAAAACCACAATGAAACATTCTTGTATGTGTCAGAATGGCTAAAATAAAAAACACCAGAAACTACAAGTTTTTATGAGGATGTGGAAGAGGATTTGGAAGAAAAAAGAACACTTGGTGCACTGTTGGTGGGAATGCAAACTGGTGTAGCCACTGTGGAAAACAGTACAGAAGTGCCTCAAAAAATTAAAAATAGAATTACCCTTCTAATACAAAGCTGTCTTCATCAAGACGGTATGGTACTGACACAAAAACAGACACACATAGATCAATGGAACAGAAGAGAGTGCCCAGAAATGGACGCTCAACTCTATGGTCAAATAATCTTTGACAAAGCAGGAAAGAATGTCCAATGGAGAAAAGACAGTCTCTTCAACAAGTGGTGTTGGGACAGCCACATGCAGAAAAATAAAACCAGACCATTTCCTTACACCACACACAAAAATAGACTCAAAATGGATCAAAATCCTTGGGGAGAACACAGGCAAACCTCTTCGACCTCAGCCTCAGCAACTTCTTCCTAGAGACATTGCCAAAGACAAGGGAAGCAAGGAAAAAATGAACTATTTGGAGTTCTTCAAGATCAAAAGCTTTTGCACAGCAAAGGAAATGGTCAACAAAACCAAAAGTCAAGTGACAGAATGGGAGAAGATATTTGCAAACGACGTATCAGATAAAGGGTTAATATCCTAAATCTATAAAGAACTTATCAAACTCAACACCCAAAGGACAAATAATCCAATCAAGAAGACATGAACAGACATTTCTGCAAAGAAGACATACAAATGGCCAACAGACACATGAAAAGGTGCTCAACATCACTTGGCATCAGGGAAATACAAATCAAAACCACAATGAGATACCACCTCACACCAGTCAGAATGGCTAAAATTAAGAAGTCCGGAAATGACAGATGATGGTGAGGATATGGAGAAAGGGGAACCCTCCTACACTGTTGATGGGAATGCAAGCTTGTGCATTCACTCTGGAACACAGCATGGAGATTCCTCAAAAAGTTGAAAATAGAGCTACCCTATGACCCTGCAATCATACTACTGGGTATTTACCCTAAAGATACAAATGTAGTGGTCCAAAGGGGCATGTGCACCCAAATGTTTATAGCAGCAATGTCCACAATAGCCAAACTATGAAAAGAGCCTAGATGTCCATCAACAGATGAATGGATAAAGATGTGGTATTTATATACAATGGAATACTATACAGCCATCAAAAGAAATGAAATCTTGCCATTTGCCATGGCATGTATGGAACTAGAGGGTATTATGCTAAGTGAAATAAGTTAATCAGAGAAAGACAATTATCATATGATCTCTCTGATATGAGGAATTTGAGAGGCAGTGTGGAGGGTTACGGGGAGAAGGGAAAGAAAAAAATGAAACAAGATGGGATCGGGAGGGATACAAACCATGAAAGACTCTTAATCTCACAAAACAAACTGAGGGTTGAAGGGGGAGGGGGGTGTGGAGAGGGTGACTGGGTTATGGACATCGGGGAGGATATGTGCCATGGTGAGTGCTGTGAAATGTGTAAGCCTGATGATTCACAGACCTGTACCCCTGGGGCAAATGATACATTATATGTTAATAAAAATAATTAAAAAAAAGAAAATTACCCTATGATCTATTAATTTCACTACTGGGTATTTACCCAAAGAAAATGAAAACACTAAGTAAAAAAGATATATGCACCCTGTGTTTATTGCAGCATTATTTACAATAACCAAGATAGGAAAGCAGCCCAAGTGCAGCCCAAGTGTCCATTCATAAATGAATGAAGATGATGTGGTGTATACACACACACACACACACACACACACACACACTGGAATATTACCCATAAAAAAAAAAAGATTAAGATCTTGCCATTTCCAACAACATGGATGGATCTAGAGGATATAATGCTAAGTGAAATAAATCAGAAAAAGACAAATACCATATGATTTTACTCTTGTGGAATTTAAGAAACAAAAAACCATACCCCTAACTATAGAAAACAAACTGGTGTTTGCCAGAGGGGAGGAGGAGAGATGGTTGATATAGGTGAAGGGAATTAAGAGTACATTTATCGTAATGAGCACAGAGTATTATATGAACTTGCTGAATCACTACCTTGTACACCTGTAACTAATGCAATGCTGTGTATCAATTATACTGGAATTTCAAATAAAAATATTCTGCCCTTTTAAAAAATGTGCTGCCTTCTCATCAATGAATTAGAAACATTCTTTATATATTCTATGTATAAGGGCTTTACTGCAAGTCTGTGGCTTTCCTTTTTATTTTCCTAACATTATCTTTGAAGAGAAAGAATTGTTCATTTTAACAAAGACCACCTTATCAGTTTTCTGTTTCGGTTTGTACTTCTCTCATCCTATTGAAGAAATCTTTGTGTAAATTCCACATATACTTACAAACCTGGGCATATTGAGGCTGAATTCCTACTACCTTCCACAAACACCACTGTTGGTTTCCTCCAACCTCCCACTCCAATTCCTTCTCCTTGACCTGATTTCATGCTTTGTGTTTTGTTCTTCCAGCCTACCCAATGCCCACCATCAGAACACCTCTGCAATCATCTCATTCCCTTTCCCAGTTGGTGGGTAGCTTGCTAATCTTTCATAGACACATAACTATCATTGTGTCTCTGTTCTTAGCGACTTAGACACTTTTTCAAGGATCCTGCAAAAGTAAGCGCCTTACTCCAAGAGAATGGTGTTCCTGGAAGCATTTTTCCCCCAGCTATCACAAGAGATTGGTGAGGGCTACTTGGATCTTCTCCTGATGCTAAGTTTTTTTTTAATTTTTTTAGTTTTATTTATTTATCTGACAGACAGAAATCACAAGTAGGCAGAGAGACAGGCAGAGAAAGAGAGAGAGAGAGAGGAGGAAGCAGGGTTCCCCACAAAGCAGAGAGCCTGATGTGGGGCTCAATCCCAGGACTCTGGGATCATGACCTAAGCCGAAGGCAGAGGCTTTAACCCACTGAGCCACACACGCACCCTCCTGATGCTAAATTAAACAACATGTATGAGGTCTCCAATGGGTGGGTCCTGACTCTGTACATGGGAATTAGCATCAAATCAGTAGAAAGTGTAGTGTTGACAAATGAGTTTAAAGCTGGTAGCTTGTTGATTTCATGGCTGTTGCCCCCATTGGTACTCCAGTGTCTTCAGACTGAATCTGAATGTTTCTAACATGTGGGAGGTGGTAGAAGCACCTGATCACATAGCCTTCATTGCTGACTAGCCCATAGTTTCCAATACTGTTTTAGGTTCATATCCCCTTTGATAATTTTGGACATACTCAGAAGGGGTATTCCTAGCTTCACTCTGTATATGAGCAAAGAGAGGACCAGTGAGGTTAAAGGACTTGCCCAGGGTCAGACAGCCAGATCTTAGTAATGTACCACTGATCTTTGCATCTCCTCCTGACAAGGACCTTGAGAGCCAAAAGGAATGGTGAACTTACTTTGCGCAGGCACTGTTTAAAGTGTTTTACATGCATTGTTCTATTTGTATTGGTCAGCTACTGCCTCAAAAAAAAATGCTGCATAACAAACATCCCCCAAACTCAGTGAGTCAACACAGCAACCATTTATTCTCATGGGTTTGGGTGTGAGCTGCAACTTGGCAGGGATAGATAGGATGTCAAGCTCCAGACTGAAGGCTGAGTTCAAATGTGTTCCCATGTTTATTCCAGGGGCAAAGCTGAAGAGGCAGCAACTGCTTGGGGGGGAAGCTTTGCTTATGGTAATGACAGAAGCACAAGAGACCATTTCCAAACATATTTGTGGTCACTGTTTACATCATATTTGCAAACATCCTATAGGCTGAACAAGCCATATGGCCAACCCTGAGGTCAAGTGGCAGGCTTTGACTCTTGCAGAATTAACTGCCAAGTTTCATAGCATGCATAACCAGTAGGGCTGAAGAATCAGGGCCAATAATTCAATATGCCATGCCATCTAATCCTGACAACTCTAGGAGTTAGACACTATTAATGATTTCTATTTTACTGATGAGAAACCATGGCTGAGGTAGGTATTTAGTGATGCGAGGGATGGAAGAATTACATTCAGGCATTCTAACCCCAGACTCAAGCTGTTAACCACTGAACCAGCTTTTGATGAAATGGTGCCCTACACAGAGGAAAATTAAATGTTCTCCACAAGCTGCATTGTAGGCATACCATATCTACAGAGTGGGAAGCGCTCTGTCCATGGTTCTGAAACATCATTCATGCTAAGGAAACACTGTTTCAGGCGCCTGGGTGGTTCAGTGGGTTAAGCCTCTGCCTTCAGGTCAGGTCATGATCTCAGGGTCCTGGGATCGAGCCTCGCATTGGGCCCTCTGCTCAGCAGGGAGCCTGCTTCCCCCCCCCCTCTGCTTTCTGCTCTACTTGTGATCTCTCTCTGTCAAATAAATAAATAAAATCTGAAAGAAAGAGAGAGAGAGAAAGAAAGAAAGAAACAAACAAACAAACCACTGTTGTTCTTGAAACACCCCTAACTTCAAGCCAACCTTCCAGGGAATTTTAATCCAGGTGAAAGAAGAGAGAATGAAAGACATGAATAAAAATAAGATGCATAAATGCACAGAGGCAGACAGTTACCTTCAAAGAATGATGAGGTGAAGATAGACTTTTGTTTGGACAAACATTTCAAGTGGTAACAGCTCCCAGGAAAGAAACCACATGTGAGCAGGACTAGAAAATCAAGTATTTGGAGCAGAATGAGAACACATGTACTCAGGGGCACAAAGCTGTGTGGGTGCCACACAAAGAAGTTCCTAGCGGCAGGAAAGTAAACCAAACCCCACACCAACAGGGCATAATTGCTGTGTCAGCCTCAGTTCATTATACAAGGATCCTTGGGGTTTTCCTTTTCATCTTGAAGACATTCATGCATCACAGAACAAGTTGTACTGTGCCTTAAGTTCTGTGATTTTATATGGTTGATTTCATGGATGTTTGATAGACTTCCTATGTTTCTGAACTACCAGTCGCCCCCTCTCCACTCCAGACAATTGAGTTGGGATCATAAGCTCTTTGATTGCCCACCCCCCCAGTGCAGTGCTTCTAGTCTTATGTTTAAACTTAGAGATATAGATGGAATATAGGTCATATTTGCAGTCATACAAATGGGGGGACTATTCAACAACTAGCTGGCCTGAGCATCTGAAAGCTTGTAATTTTTACAGCACAAGCCCTCAGGCATAACCCCCCCACCCCAAACCACGTGGCCCCACCAGTGAAATAGAAAAAGCTACCTTCTTAAAGTAGAGTTTAAGGTAGAGTTTCAATGGAGCTCTCAAGGTCATGTGTTTCAAATCAGGAAGATCCTCAGAGACCACATGTGTTATATTGTTTTTTAAAGTTTGCATTTATTAGAGAGAGAGAGAGAGTAGGCCTGCAAGTAGGGGAAGGGGCAGAAGGAGAGGGAGAATCTCAAGTAGTCTCTACACTGGGCACAGAGTCTGACATAGGGCTTGATCCCAGGACCCAGAGATCATGACCTGAACCAAAATCAAGAGTTAGACACTTAACTGATTAAGCCACCTAGGTACCCCTATATTATTTTTTTAAGCCATTAGTTTTTCACTTTTCCTTATGCCCATCATCATGTGACTTTGAGGCACCTTCCCACTCTGACTCTGAGCTTGGTCACATAATTGGCTTTGGTCAAAGAGAGGTTAGTAAATATGACGTAACCAGAGGTGGGAAATGTACTTGCATGGTTAGACTTGATCTCCCTCTTGCATGTCTGCCATCCCTGCTGGAGGATGAGAGCAAAGCTGAGTGACCCCAACTGCCCAAGCATAGGCCATCCCAGATCAACCAGCCCTCAGCCATCCCCACATATCTGAGTGAGCACAACCAAGATCAGCAGAACTGCCTAGCCGATCAGCTCAGAGGGGAGTGCAACAAGCCCTGATGGTTACAGGCATGGAAATTTGGGGTTGTTAGACAGCATTATGGTAGCCGTAGGTAACTAATACACTACCCATTCTAAGGGTTTGAAAATAAGAGTTGTAAAGGTCTGTGGAAGTGTCCAGAGGGAGGTGAGTATAAGGGGGTGGTGCCAACCCCTAACTTAATTTTAACTGGAATACCACTAGTTCTCTGTTTTATGTATTGAAGTTTTGTGTAGTGTTTCTTTTTTTTTTTTTAAGATTATTTATTTACTTATTCAACAAAGAGAGAGAGATCACAAGTAGGCAGAGAGGCAGAGGGAGAGGTGGGTAGCAGGCTCCCTGCTGAGCAGAGAGCCCAATGCAGGGCTCAATCCAGGACCCTGAGACCATGACCTGAGCCGAAGGCAGAGGTCCAACCCACTGAGCCACCCAGGTGCCCCTTGTGTAGTGTTTCATATGACAAAACAATTCCTTGCCCTATCAGTTTGGAATGCTTTGGACGGTAAGTACTAGACTATATCTAACTCACAGTGTGTGTGTGTGTATGTATGTGTGCGGAGCAATACATATCTTTATATGCATATCTATATTATATATTTAAAAGGTGAGAAAAATCTTGTAGAGCTAACTGCCTCAAGCTGCCAACCAATTTCTAGGAATTTGGTGATTCTCATTGGTAATGATGTCTTTTACTATATTTGTCATTCCTCTCTTTAGATCAGTTACCATAGAATCCTTCCAAGCTTTCCTACATCTTGTGTAGTTTGCTTCCAATATGCCGGAGATATGTGGTGACTCACAACAGCTCTACAAGAGAAGTAGTATTCTTACCCATTTTACAGATGGGGAATGAAAAACCTAATGCCCAGGTGGAGGAGGGGGACTTGCCCAAAGTTACACAACTTGGAGGTACATGGAATTCAACCTTGTTCTGCCTGACTCCACAGCCCAGATTTGTAGTACTTTATACAATAACTGTTACCCCACTTAACAAGAGGGCTAGAGGTAGAGTGTTCCAGGCCCAATTCAATGTCTCAATAATGACACCAAGGATCCAATTTTTTTTTTTTTTTTTTGCCATTCTTAGTGTGTTCATCTTTGGATGAACTCATGTATGTTGCCTCATGGCCTCAAGATGGCTGCCACAGCCCAAACCATCAATGCCTGCATTTGGGGCAAGAAAAAAGTGAAGAGGGGCCACCAGCCAACTCTTTTTTATCTCATGCTTATCCCTTTTAATTAGGAAACAAACTACCTTTCTTAGTATGACACTGTCTGGACCGTGTGGACTTCCCCTTATCCCATCATGGGCCCAACTAGACTCAGATAAACCACTGCAGGCTGTAAGGGAGGCTGAAAAAAGTAATCATGTGGTACAGGGAAAGGGGAGAGAGGCTTAATAGAGTCAGAAAGCATCCCAGGGGCTGGTTCTGTTGCTGCCCCAAACAAAACCAGAGTTCCGTCAGCAAGAAAGAGGTCAAAAATGGCCAATAGGTAGTGAGGACTCTGGAATCTGCCATGCCTCCCTCAGTACACTCCTGGTGGGCTCATAAGAAGGCAGGTTTGGAGTTCAGACTGGTCTCAGAACAGGACCCCATCAACCCTCTGGCCTCCAGCTATTGAAGGCGTGGTCCTCCAAACAGCCTCCTACAATCACCTGGGAGCCGATCAGAAAAGTGAAATCAATCTCAGGCTCCACCTCCGACCCATGGAATCAGAATCTACATTCTAACAAGAAGAAGATGCCCGGGATTTGCATGAGCCGTCAAGTCTGGGAAGCATGACTACAAGCAACTCCTATTCATTCCTCAATGGCCACCTGGAAGCTGTGAAAGTGAAATAAAGTGGGGTTACTTGTGCCCAAGGCTTTTAAAGCAGAGCAGGGAGGCCATAAGGAGGTGGGTCTCATGCAGTCCTCCCCCGGGGGAAGGTGAACCATGCCAAACCACAACACCTGCAACTTGCTACAATGAGAGACTTTGCTTTGGAAACTGATTGTGTTCAGCCAAGATGAGTTTTGTGCCACTAACACCAATCATAATTCTTTGTTAATAATATACTCAGAAACTAGCATTCCCTTTTATCTTTAAAAAACCTTGACTTTTGTTCTGGAGGTGGGTGGGTGGGTTGGTGCCCAAATCTGTGTTCCCCGAATTGCAATTCTGAGACCCCCAATAAATGCTTTTTTGCTTCAGCTCTGTCTCTTCTCTTTGTCCATAAAGCTGTCCCCTGGACACCCTAGGCTGGGTTAGGAGGTCCTCTATTTAGCAAGTATCATACCCTCCTGCAGCTCCTCCTTTCCTTGGCTGGAACCCTGGGGAGAGCGGGGACTGTGATCCCTCCCTCATCCTGACTCTGGTTATCAGAGGCTGCGGTTTCAGTGAACCTTTTCAGTAGCAGGTAATTTACCAGCATGTTATTCAAACACTAACCCTGGAGGATAGAAACCACCATGACCATCTTTTACAGCTGAAGAAACCGGGCTTACAGGATTCAATGATTTGCTCAAAGTGAACATGAAACAGGCCGGGCAGGACTTGAACTTCAGGGCATCTGAGACCAAGCTGGAGGGTTGCACCCCCTGTCACAGGGTGCAGGTGGGGAAGGACAAGAGGTAGAGGCGTGGGGGAAAGCTTCCTGTGCAATGTATGGACCTAGGCACGGACGGATGCAAACTCACCAGCACATAGCTCCTGAGAAGGAAATCAGCACCTTGGGCGGGGTGCTTGGGGGTCCAAGGAAGCAGAAAATCTGAGTCCTTTTTTCTACAGCTCCTCTGTGGTTCAGCAGTCCCCAAGCCAAGGCTTCCCTTAATCCAATTAAAACGGACTCGTTTATGCTTATCAGCTCTTTATTTGGTTTGTTAGAAACGTGCGAGTTACCCAGAAGCCTCTTTGTCCCCTGAACCAAAAGGCATCAATAAAACTATTAAGTTAAATCCAATTAAATGCAGCTGCTGGAACTGGAGTGTGGCGGAGCAGAACAGCAACAAGGGAGGGGTGGGCGGGGTTTTGCTGGGAGAGAAGGGCTCTTCTGGCCTCCTGGCTTAGTATGCTTTATCTCAACCAGCCCCACAAATGTGGGTGGGGGAAGGACAAAGAGCCACTACTTAACCGTGAGCCTGAGAGCGGACTTGTAGCACATCATATAATTATCCCAGTAACTCTGCAAGGTGGACCCGATGGACCCATTTTGCAGATGAAGGAACTGAGGCTCAGGGATGCAAGGCAATTTGTCCAGAACATTACACAGCTGGGAAGTGGCAGAGGCAGAATTTGAACCCTGATCTGTCCAAATCCTCTGCCTAGAATCTTGGAAAGCCAGAGCTTATAGGGGTCCTCAGAGGCTGTTCTGCCAAGTGCAAGACTCTGCAAATACCCAGACCTGAGTCTCCGTACCAATAACATGTGCAGAACCATGCCGGCAGGGTGCCTAGGGCTGAGAGGGGTCTGTGAAGTGTTCTGTGTCTTAAGCCCCTTAGGCACAAGGTAGGTACTTGTTATATGCTAGCTTCAGGTAACTGCACTCTTCTCAAAACCCATCTCCCATTTTCCAGAGGGGAAGGCTGAGACTCAGAAAGGGCACGTGACCTCCAGTTTACATAGAGACCCTGTAACAGAGCTGAGACTCAAACACTAGTCTCGTGGTCCCTGATTTGACAACTCATTTCAGATCCTAAACTGCCTCTCCATTTTGCAGCTAGGACAATTGAGGCACACAGAGCAGCGGGGACTCAGTGGCCAAGGTAACCCAGTTGGGTGCTGAGCCCAGAAGCCCCACAGCCATGGTTCCCTGGACTCTGGTTTTAGCACCCACCATTCTTTAGTGTTGCTTGGGCACATACTTTGAGGTCCCTGAGCCCCAGGCTCCTCCTCTTCAAAAGTGGGGCTCACCAGGACATCCCAGTGGACATCTGGGGTGGCGTGAGGTCAGCAGGTGGCTGACAGCCCTGCACACAGGACAGCTGGGGAACAGCTTGAGCATCTGTTCCCATAGTCTGCAAAGGCCTGGGTGGGTTCCTCATTCCTGGCAACTCTCAGACCCAGCGGCCGCAGACTGCTCGGGAAGGGAAGGCAGACGCCCGGGATTCCAGGCAACCTTAATCCTATTACAGATACATTATGAACCTTAGGGGATTGCCTGAAGCCCCACCTCCCCATGGAGCTTTTCCAACCCTGTTGCTGGCCCATCCCCAGCTTCTCGTAAGTCTGGTGAGCAGTTCGACCCATCAACGGGCAGAGACAGGACATGTAGCCATGCACAGGACCTGCTCACAGCCGTACCAGCAGCCCACTGGGCAGCCACAGTGCAGCCTTTGATGTGCAAAGAGAAACTGGTTTGTCTGAAGTCAGACACAGGTGGCTTTCACACCTGTCACCACCGCAGCTCCCAGCCAGGTCACCTCGGGCAGGTGACTCACCTCCTTGAGCCTCCATTTCCCCATCTTTGAAGCATGGAACCCTCGTCAGTAACCACTGAAGGGTTGTTAATAATCATCTTAATTGTATCATTCTGACTTTCTCATTTCAACTTTTAAGCCGCAAAGCCTGTTGGGAACAGCAGAAAGCGTGGAGAAGTAACACTAATGGGTGGCTTTTCTGGAAATTACGAAGAAGCCGTTCTTGTTAGTGATCTGATGAGCCTGTCAGCACAGGAAGGGGGCAGGCTCTGTCACAGAAGAGGAAGGATGGAGGAAGGGGACACTGCGAAGGCGGTCTATGAGGGATGGAAGGATTGGCAGCCGCAAGGCTATAGACTCAAGTCAGACCACTGTCTCGAGGGCGGATTTTCCAGTTTCCCTTCTTTTCCTTTTTTTGATACACAAAAGCCGGGCCTGGCAGCCCAGCTCCGGATTTTTCCCTAGGTGAGCATCAGACCGCCTTCCCTGAACAACTCCGGGAACAACTTCCCTGACCACCGATGATGGGAACGCAGAGCGCAGGCAGAGAAGAAAAGCTGCTGCTTTCCCAGAACCAGGATTTGTAGAAGGGAAAAGGGATTCTGGAGAGAGGATCAGCCAGGCATGTTCACTTGCTCCTGATACAGGGAGGATGAGGCACCCAGCACGGGGGGGGGGGGGCATCTGAGGTGGGGCGTTTGCACTGGTGGGCAAGGGGAGGAGCCAAAGGGAAACAAATCAGCCATGCCCAGAGTCAGATCCTCCTCCCACGGGTTTCCACCTGCACGTGCAGGGCACATCTCTGCCCCAGGAGGCAGAGGGCCCAGGGCACCTCCATGCTCTGCCAGGCTGTGGAGACATTAGAGCAAACCCTGCCCACCACGTGCCCCAACTAGCCCAGGAGAAAGGGAGGGGAGGGTACCACCTGGGAGAGAAAGAGTATATTTATCCAAGGAAAACTTAGCTCAGGAACCTGTAAAACAGACATTTGAGCTAAAATGTTAAAACTGGTTATTTTAGGGCACCTGGGTGGCTCAGTTGGTTGAGCAACTGCCTTCGGCTCAGGTCATGATCCCGGACTTCCGGGATTGAGTCCTACATCAGGCTCCCAGCTCTTTGGGGAGTCGGCTTCTCCCTCTGACCTTCTCCTCTCTCATGCTCTCTCTCACTCATTCTCCCTCAAATAAATAAAATCTTAAAAAAAAAAAAAACAAACTGGTTATTTTAGTTGGGTAGGGCTGCTGTAACCAACCACCACAGACTGGAGGGCTTAAACAACAGGAAGGTAAGGTCTCACAGATCTGGAGGCTGGGAGTCCAAGGTCAGGGTGCCAGCAGGACTGGCTCCCTCTGAGTTTCCTTTCCTTGGCTTATCGATGACCTTCCCATGCCAGCCTCTCTCCATATCATCCCCTTTTTCTAAGGACACCCGTAATCTGGATCAGGACCCCCCACCATGATAACCTGATTTTAACTCGTTGACGTCTAGAAAGGGTCTGTCTCCAAAGCAGGTTACATTCTGAGATGCTGGGGGGTGAGGACATCAACACAGGAATTTTAGGGGGTGCAATTCGAGCCATAACATGGGTGAAGCTTAATTTTTTGTGTTCTGGTTTGTTCTCTGTCACTGTGGGGTAAGGGCTGGAAGGGCTTGGGAGAGATGTCCCAAGTCAGATCACGCGGGCTACAAAGAAATTACATTTTCTTCACAGAGCCAAATTGTAGCAAGCATTGATGTGCAACCCCAATATGTAATTTAGGCAGATTTGCACAGCCTCCCGAATCTTTGGCCTGGATTAAGCATGGCCCCCAGAGATAACAAAGCAAATGCAGTCTTGCAGCCCTGGTATGAGGGAAAACCGGAATTGAACATAACAGCAAGCTCTAGCAACTTTTCAAGCGCATAATATTTTCCAGGGGCCATGATAAGCTCTTTATGTGGATTATTTTACTGAACCCTCCTGCAACCCTACAAGGCTTTTTCTATTACACTCCCGATCTCACAGATGGGTAAACCCCAGCTTAGAGAGCAACAGTTATGTGCCTGATCAACCTGGCCCGATTCCAGAGCCTGCGTGTGTGATCACTGCCCACCCTGCCAGACCCTTTCCTGAGACGGCTGACCTCGTCTTAGAGCCTCAAGAACTATTCCCTCCACTCTAAGGGGAGAAGGGAGTGCAGGGACCCAGAGGCTGGGCTGGTGGGCAAAAAGCCCAGATTAGATCTGGAGGCCACCCAGGGCTAGGGCTCTCTAGTAGCTGCTCCTGGGAAAATCCATCAGGGAATTATAAAAACAACAAAAAAATCATACTTCTAAAAAGGAAAAAACCTAAATGTCCATCAAGAGGAGATTGGCCAAATTAACTGTGGGACTACCAGATCTGCTGGCTGTCACTTGAATAATCAATGCTCTGGGGACATTGGATGACCTGATTTTTTTAAAACGGACTAAAATGTTATAGAAGAGAATATCTAAATAAAGCTTTTTTTTTTTTTTTTTTTTTTTGCTACACTGATAGGTATTGTAAGAAGATAAAGAAAAACAGACTACACTGTAGGTCATAAACCGAAATACTAGCAGTGATGATACCTGTGTGATCTCTGGGATCATAAGTAATTTTCCTTTGATTTTTGTTTTCTTTTTGCTCGTTCATGTATTTTAAGGTTTTGTTTTGCTTTTGCTAAAGATTATGCGTTACTTAATATAAAGAACAGGAAGAAATCATTACTCTCAAGGAATAAAGCATGTTGATTCTCTAAGAAATAAGTTCTTAATTTCTAAGAGTTGCCCCCCACCTTCTGCAGGCGCCCTGTAGTTTTAAAATGGTCAGGTCTAAGGATTTCTGGTTCCGAAGGACAAGGAGGCAAGTCTTCCGGCTGATCAACTTACATCTCCTGTCTTCTCTGTAGGAGACGCCACTGGATGCCTGTCCCTAATCCCCTCCCTTTCTTCTTCGGGGTAGAACCCTAACTGTGTTTGAATGTCCTCTCTTCTCACCTATGGTTCCTGGGTGGATTCTGATTGGTTTAAGCCATCTTCTTTACCTGCCAGTGATTGGTTCGGCAATATCGTGTGACCCAGTTCTGGCCTATGAGATGCCAGGGGAGCTTGCCAGGGGCTCTTGCAACTTTCTGAAACCTTCTCTCCCTTCTGCGTGATGTCACATAGGTAGAATCTGTCTTATAACCAGCAAAGATGCCATTCTGGGGACAAATCCTAATCTCTGAAGATGACAGAGCAGAGAGAAGGGAACGCTCTGTGCCCTTGATGTCATCACCAGCTGCTGAATTCCCAACCTATAGGTGTTCCCATTACCTGAAGGAATGCGCTTTCCTTACTTCATCAGACGTTTTGAGTTGTGGTTTTGTTACTTGCGGCCAAATGCACCCTAATTGCTATAATCTTATTTCTTTCGTCCTTCACTTGGTTTATTTCACACAGTTGCTGGGGAGATGAATGCCAAACAGCATGGATTATTAGGACTTTTATTTGTGTTATTTATATTCCCAGTCTTGGAAGATACACTGATTGTCTGTTTCTCTGCTTCTCAAGTTTACATGGATTGATGTGTCTGAACCAGAATGTGACAAAAGCCCAAGCCGTCGAAGGGCACAAATGATCACGTACAAGAGCAGGGAACAAAATCGCTGGGCATGGGGACCTCTGGGTTCCTTCCTGGGTCACCTCCCATGGATTGTGGGACTAACCTCCCTCCCCTGGGCAGGGGTTTGACTCGACTGACCCTAAGGACCCCGCCATCTGACATGTTAAGATTGAACAAGCCACTTCCATTGATCTAGCGCATCCTTGATGGTGCTGCGGCCAGGGGATCAGGATGAGGCTTACAATCCGGGATCTAGAAAAGGTGACATTTCAGATAAAAACCCTGTTGATCCCATAGTGAGTCTGGGAGGGGACCATGGAACTCACCCCATTCCTAATTTCATGTTCTGTCGGTTGGCCACAGTTCCTGCAATTCCAGCTCGAGCGTGCCGTTCTTTTGGGTTAAACGGTGCCATCTACCACTTTTGGAGGGGGAAAAAGAGCTGGGGGAATCAATCACTGCCCTATTTTGAGGAGTCAGGGAGGGGAGAGCAGTTGCTGACAGCTACT
Source organism: Mustela lutreola (assembly GCF_030435805.1). Taxonomy (NCBI): domain Eukaryota; kingdom Metazoa; phylum Chordata; class Mammalia; order Carnivora; family Mustelidae; genus Mustela; species Mustela lutreola. The sequence continues at coordinate 84,232,107 of NC_081300.1, read as the reverse complement.
TCCTGGTTCTCAGAATCGATCTCAGTTCCCAGCCAATATGTGATTTCTCTAACTCCTGAGAGGTTTGAGGCATGACAACAGAAAGCCTTTCTCTCCATTCGGTACTGATTCCTCTGTACCTGGGTTCTGTAACTCAAGAAGCAGTGTACCTGGGGGAGGAGAAGAAGCAACAAAGCTCTCCAGGCATGGGTTCAAATCCCAGCTCTTGAACATACAAACAAGTCGTAAGATTCAAGAATGTTAGGGCAGTGGCTGCTGAGGTATCCCCAGAACCCAGCATGGTCCCTGGAACATAGTTGGTGCTCAAGATAGAAGTCAACGGGTGGCTGTCAGTGTGGTTCTGGGAAACATCCCTGACCCCTTTGGACTTCAGCGTCTTTGTGTTCAATGTGAAGGAGGTTTTTCCCAGCTGGTTTTTTTGTTTTGTTTTGTTTTGTTTTTTTAAAGATTTTTATCCATTTGCCAGAGAGAGAGAGAGCGAGCGAGTTTACACAAGTAGGCAAAGAGGCAGGCAGAGGCAGAGAGAGAAGCAGGTTCCCTGCCGAGCAGGGAGCCCAATGCGGGACTTGATCCCATGACCCCAGGATCATGACCTGGGCCGAAGGCGTCTACTTAACCCACTGAGCCACCCAGGTGTCCCCCCAGCTGGTTTTTAATGAGGATGAGGCGAAATGATGGATATGGCGTTGGCTCTGGCTGTTTGTCATGGTGCCTGAAATGCCATCAGGAGTCAGGCTTCCCAGTCAAGCACTAGGGTCTTGGCCGTGGCCTGAGCATCATAGTAAACTGCCTGCCGTCGACCAGGGGCTTGGCAGCTATTACCACCCACCAGCCATGGCTGAGAGCCCCCTTTCCCCACCTCCCCGTGTGTGTGTCCCTGCCTCACAGCTCCAGATTCTGGGAGCCAACCAGAAACTCATTCAGTCGTCCAGATTTGCTGCATGGGTGTCAGACAGCTGCATGGTGGAAAACAGGGAAAAAGAAAATTCTGAGGTTCTCCTCTGGGCTCCATGGGTCCTCAGGCATCAGATGTCTAGCTGGACTTTTTGCCATAGCATCGGCCAGTGCCCATCACAGACCTGGTACCCAGTTGATTGCTTAATCCATGATTTCTAAGTGGAAGGATAAACACGGGAAGTTTGTGGTCATGGTCGTACCAGCCAAATCCTTAACAGAGTCTTGGTCCGGAAAAGAACTACAAAACAATGCAAGGGGCGGGGGTGTTGTGGGTGGGAGGGGAGGCATCTGGTTCCTTTATTTTCAGGCTGCAATTAATCAGACAAAGGGAAAAGGAAAAGGCCAGGGGAGATAAAAGCACTGAATGGAAACCTCCTTGGTTTGGAAGAGCTCCTGCTGGTACCCTGACAAGAACTCCATGCTGGCTTCTCCACTTCTGAACCAAGTGAGCCTGGCCAGGAGTTGGGGGGACGGGGGAGCTCAGTATCCATATCTGTGAAATGGGCAATAGTCCCCTCCCGCAAGTTTCTTCGGGATAGGAAAAAATGTGAAAACACTTTGGAAACAGTGTATTGTAATAGCAATCGTCCTGAAACTCAATGATGGTGATGATTTGATCAAAGGAACATCAGCTTATGGTTATTTCTTCATTTGTACAACCAAGGATCATGAGCGCGTTTCCTGGGCTAAGGACCGCTCTGGGTGCCAGGGACACAGAGATGCCCCAGACAGACAAGGGCTCTGCCACACGGATGGAGCTCTCCATCCAGCAGAGGGACAGACAGAAAGCGACTAAACACAAATACATAAACTTCTTCCAGATGGCAGGAAGTAGTGTCAGGGATGGAAAACAGGGGATCTGATAGACTGTGAATAGGGATGGGGTTGCTTTACCTGCAGGGAGGGGTCCAGAAGGGCCTCACTCAGAAGGGGCGCTTGCTCGGAAAGAGGAGGGGGACCTGGTTATGCCATCAGTGGTCTGGGGAGGGAGAGACACCTGGATGGGGAACTGCATGAGCTGAAGAAGGAGAGGCAGTGCCGATCCTCTAGGGCTTTGTAACCCTGTAAGGGGTTTGGATTGCTGTGCTCTGTGATGGGAGCTCACTCCGGTTGCTTCGTGGGTTGTTGGGGGACCAAGGCTGGAAGGCCAGAGCCCAGGAAGGAGGCTGACGTACTTCCAGATGAAAGTGGGTGGTGTGTGTGAGCCTAAGTGCGTACCTGCGACATCTCCTTGAATCTTCGTGCAACCCTGTGAGCTGCAGATTCTTAAACCCATTTTCCAGATGAGAACATTGAAGCTTTGGAGAGGTTGAACTGCTTGGCCAAGTCATAGGGCCTTAACCATAGCCCACGTCAATGGTGGAGCTGGGATTCAAGCCTGAGCCCACACAACCCTGTGTCATAGCCATCCAAAGCTATGGGGAAAGGGCTGGGGTGACCCCTGGGAGAGCTCAGTCCTTCCCAAGATGCTGCCTCCCTGGATGGACCCTGCTGAGACTACCTCCCTCCGACTTGCTCTCTCGAATCTGATTCTGTCCAGAGTGCCAAAGGAAGCGGCGTGTCACTCCTGCGGGCCCCGTGAATAAGTTCATAAATGTTACATTTTATTTTAAAATTTATTTTTCCAAATACTTTCCTTGAGGCCTAACTTACTACAGTAAAGTGCAGTGATCACGTATGTATAGACAAATGAGGTTGGATGGACGAAGATAGCCCTGTAAGTGCACCAAGATCCGGATAGAGAGCATCGTCGCCCATATGCAGGACAAGCGTGAGGGATAATGTTTACGCCCCAAACACGGTCGGTCTCTGCCCTATACCAGGGTTTCCAAGGTCTCCTGCTTTCCCTTTATAGGATTCTGCTGGAAATGCCCCAGTGACACCCCGCCCCCCAAGATCCTGGGCAGGGGTCCTTCATGGCAGCTCAGCACCAAAGCCCTTACCAACAAACTAGCGGCTCAGTGAATGCTCGGGTCTCTAGAGCAGTGGTGTTCGGAAAAGTGGCTCATGTGGGCGTTTTCCTGCATGCATCTCATGTCCCAGCAGTCAGGGAGGTGGGAGGCTCGCCTCTGATCTGCAAAGAGCCTCAGTTTCACCATCTGTAAATGGAATCTGTAGATTCCTAGGGCTGTGAAGGAATGACGAGCCCACCCAGACACCATTTCCTTCCACCGAGAGGAAAAAGCAATCTGTCAGATCCACCCCCCACCCCCATTCCCATCTCCTCAAAATCTGACACTGGACAGAGAGCGTACGCTTGCCTTCCTCTCTCTAGGAAGGAGTCTCGTTAGAGGACAGTTTGTGCTCGCAAGTTGCTTTCAAGTTAAACACTTGAGCTGGAAACTCTAGCTCTGTCACTTACTAGCTGTGTGATGCTGGGCAAGACACTGCACCTCTCTGAGCCTTCATTTCCTCATGGGGAAGTGGGAAGAGGAATGGCTGCTGCCATAAAGGTTGTTGTAAGGATCCAAAGAGATAATGAAACCAAAGCACTTGGAGGAGACCCAAACCCTGCGCATGCTCAGTTAATAGGACCAACTATTATGACTATGGGAAATGCTTTCTTGGGGCTTCAGGAACAAGGTAAGGGTCCTATACACCTGTGCTTTCTCTACCCGTGACCAACTGGCCATTGACTGGGCCTCTAGAGCAACAGCTAGCTGCCCTCTAGGGATGGGGGGAGACTTCCAGAAGCTCCCCGGGACAGAGCTCTGGTGATCTCCCAAGTTAAATCCTCGGTCTAAGCACTTAGCATCTTGTCTGCATAAACTCCCCCAGCCGCCACCCGCAAGTACAGCATTAATGTGCCTCCGTTCCTCTTAGGTTAATATATGTATTATTTATAGGGCTTTATTATGTGCTCAGAGGGCTCCCCTGAGAAATGTAATTGTGCATTGGGAGGTAAATTTGAATAATATTTACAATTAATTTCCATCAATAAAGGAACGCACGGAGGCCTCTGTGCCGCTGAAATGGGCCCTGCGTTGGCTTCCCGCTAACCGCTCCCCTGAGAAAGCTTGGGTAGATTTTAAGTATCTCTAGAATAGTCCCCTTCTTTGAGCTCTACCTCTGCACCCATCACCCTCAGCTGGGGGCTGCGGCAGCCTCCTGGCTTCCCCTCCTGTCCTTCCACATCCTGTCCCGCCCAGAGCAGCCCCCGGCATCATTGCAAGATGCAGATCTGAGCACGTCCTCCCCTGCCCATGGCCTCCCCTGCCGTCCTCTCCATCCTGTCTGCTCTGGGCTCATTCTCCTCCCTCTGCTGCATCGCCCACCCCCTTCCGTCCCTTGCCATCACTCTCCCCTCCCGCTCTGTTCCTGCCACCTGGAGCACCTTCTCCAGCCCCCGCCCCTCTGCCACCGAATCAGCACCTACCCATCCCACACATCTCAAGTGTCTCTTCCCCAAGGCTTCCCTCTCCTCTGGACAGGGTCAGATCTCTCTCTAATAGGTGTGTAGCGCTTAGCATGGTTCTTTTCCTTTAAGGGTGTGGTTTTTAAAAAATTATTGGCTATCTCTCCCACTGACCAATGAATGAGCTCTTGAGGACAGGGACTGTGAATGCCCTGGTCACCCTCGCATTCCCGGTGCCTACAACAGGGCCTGGCAAAGAGAAGGTATTAAACAGATTTTTATGGAACGGATGAATGGGTTGTGTAAATGGATGGGTGGCTGGGTGGCTGGGTGGGTAGACGGATGTTGGAGTGGCTGGGTGGGGTTATCTTGAGTCATTACTAACAATCTACGGTCCTTGGTTGCCAAGAAATTGAAGTAAAGTGGAGGGAATGCTTTTCAAAACACAGTTTCTTTGAAGTCCTAAATTTGGGGAATGGTAGGAAACTTCTGGCTTCCTCCTGCTGCCATTTCACAACACTGCTGTGTGACTTTGGGCAGCGTGCTGCACTTCTCTGAGCCTCGCCTGCTGCTCTGTGAGGTGGAGGAGGAAGGCAAGAGGGTTTGGGGGTGGGCAGGAACGTCCAGCATGGCCCCGCTCTCACCTCTCGTTTCTTTATTCAAAAGCAACTATGTCCTCAAAGGGAGAAAGCAAGCAACCCCCACCCTCCTGAATTACTTCTTGGTTGGACAAATGGCTTCCTGGATACTCCTGGTCCTGAATACCACCCCTAGCAGCAATTTTCTGAGTCCAGGGCTTGGCAACCACAGGCCCGGGGCACCCATCTCCACCATGGCACCACATGCTAGGGAGGAATGGGAGAGGGAAAGGCTGGGGAATCACGTATCCCTTCCATCCAAGCAAATACCAGCTCCATTTGCGGCAAAGAACAGCTCTCAGCTCCCTCATCTGTAAAATGGGAATGCCCCTTGTGGCACTCACTGTTGGACTCTATCCTCTCCTGCCCAGCCTGGCCCCTTAAACCCTCTCGAGTTGACTCTGGGGACAGGCTTAAGCCATTCCTTCCTCATTCCTCAGCCAGTGCCACATCTGGGTCACTGTCCCCTCTTGAGCCCCTCCCTCTGGTCCCTCTTCTGCCTCCTGCCCCCCTCCTTCCTCCCACAGGCTGAAGAAGCTGGGAGCTCCCCTGAGCAAGTGGGGCCCGCAAGCCAAACCTCTCATTCTGCGTCACCCATGTGGCTCCGATGGTCCTCTTCTCCTTTGGAGGGTCTGATGAGATCCTGAGCCTGACAAGTCTTATGACTTGTTTAATGAATGCCAGACCCCTTTGCTTGGTCTCTATTTTGCATTTCCTCTGTGCGTCCCTCCCCTCTTCCTGTCAAACCCCACCTTCACTTCTTGTCCCTGTGCCCACTTCCCCGTCCGCCCTCCACCCACCCGCCCCACCCAGGAAGCAGCACGGGGGCCCCCATTGACTGGTTCCTGGCCCCAATGGGGGCAGACCCTCTCAGGCACAAAGCACATTGGCCGCCTGTGGAGTAGTGCAAGGGCACACTCTTTGTGAACCACAGGACCTTTGTATATGTCCCCTGGGAGACACTCTGAAGAAGCTGCAGGGACAAGATGCAGGAGGAGGTCCCGATTGCATTTCAGTATTTAATGAGAAACTCCTGGTGGGGCAGCCAGAAAGAGGCCTGACCTTAAGGAGGAAACAGCTGGTTTGAGTTTTACTCCTGCTCATCAGCTTTTCCAATGACAAAATGATTTCCTGGCTCCCTGGCCCTGCCTAGCCGGCATGCAGCCCAGGAGGAGCGAGGGCCCTGGCCTGAGCAAGTAGCACCTGGGGGTCAGAGGCTGAGTGGCTGAGGACTGTCCCTCTGGGGCCAGACATCCCACGCTGTCCCGTGCCTTAGCTCCTTCACCTGTGCCACGGTGGTGGGAGGTGACAAAAGGCACTGGGCACGAATTCAAGCTCCCTTTTTATGCTCCCAGATGGCCCGAGTTTAGATTTCTTGAAGCCACTGGATGCCTTGGGGTCAGTTCCAAGCTGCCTCCTCATAAGCACAATGGCCCAAGGAGGGAAGGAACAGTCCCTCTTTTAATGAGGTGTGATTTCCAAACCCCTTTCAAAAGCCCGTGGCCTCGGGAACCTGCCCAGCGCTGTGTACACATTACATGTGTTCACCGCATCTTGTCAGGGAATTGGCTTCACAACGGCGGCACGTGGAAGACAAGAGAATGTGGACACTCGAGGCCGGAGGGCCTCGGGCCCACCAGAGACCGGCTCCAGCCCAGCCTCTCTCCCCACCCTGCCTTCCCTGGAGGTCGCCGGTGGTGCAGCACATGGGAACCACAGTGGGCACGTGTGGGTGGGTGTCAGGGGACTGGAGGCGAAGTGTACTTTCTTTGCCATGTTGGGTCATTTTGAAAAACTTTTTGCAAGCCTGGGTTATGCGCTATTAAGAGGTTTATATGAATCTGCCGAGTAATAGATATTTATGGTCAAAACCCCAAGCCTCTCTCCACACCCTGATTCTGCAGCCTTCTCTGAGCCAGAAAGACCTGTTTTCAAATCCAAGTTCTGGCAGAGACCCACTGGACGCCCTTAGGCAAGTTACTTAACCTCTCTGAGCTGCAGCTATCCATCATATGTAAAAGGGAAGTAATAACTGTACCTAACTCAGGCCCGCCGGGGCGGAGGGGAGTAAAGGAGGTAACACATGGACAGTCTTTAGCATAGGGGGTGCTAAGTAAATGTAGGCGAACATGAGAGTCTAGAATATTCTCAATAGATACACCCTCCATTAAAAAAAAAAAAAAAAAAAAAAAAAAAAAAAAAAAAAAACAGAGGTTCCGGAGCCAGTCAGAGCTGGCTTCACCTCTTAACTGGCTTCCGGCTAGCTGCGTGTCCCTGTGAGTTACTCCCCACCCCCACCCCCAAACAGGACGTCTGTTTTGTCACTTGTAACTTGTAAGTGGGATAATGACACTGTAGCACGGGAAGGTGTCAGGCCTCATTGAGAAACGGCAACAGAGCTACTCCTGGGCAGGCCCCACCGCCTGCCTCTCAGCAGCACAGGACAAGGGCCCAGGCTGCAGGCTCCGCTGAGTTCCGTGACCAAGACCTTGGACCCGTTCTTCAACCTGCAGGATGCCCCCAGCTTGTTTCCTGAAGCTGACTTGGGCAAGGCTTGGAGGAAGCTGAGGAGAAGGACAGGCCCTCCTTCCCTGGCCTCCCGCCCTGGCGTGCTTTATTCTGAGCACCGGCAGCCAGAGTCGGTGGACCAGGGAAGGAAGGGCAGCCCCCAGGATGGGGTGAAAACTGCAGGTGATGGCTGCCCGCCATGACCTGGCCCCCAGGAAACAAAGGCAAGGTGCGAGCAGGGCCTGGGGCAAGGGGCTGGCACCACGTCTCCCAAACAGCTATGGCCCCGCAAAGCACCATCACCCTGGAAAGTTCAAGGGTGAGTATCTTCAGTTGGCCTCCTTTGAGGGCCTGAGCTCTTCTCCGTCCCTGCCTCCCCCAGACCCCAGATCCTCATGGAAAGAGTCCAAAGTTGAGAGGACATGGCTTGCCCAGTCCATCAGGCCACTCGAACAAAGGAGTTCCAAGCCCTGGACTCCCAGCTCAAAATGCCAGTCAGCCCCGTGCAGACTACAGGGGGCGTTGGTGTGTCCTGGGGAGGTTTCTGCCGTGGTCTCGAAAAGGCAGAGTTTGCGGCCTCCAAGGCCGGAGTGTCTGTCCATCGGGGTTCCCAGATGGGCCTCAAAGCATGCTGGTCTCCCTCTCGTTCATCGACGACATCTTGGTAAAACTTCTGTGGCTGGGGTAGGAGGAGTGGCCTGTGTCCTCGCTCAGAGCATTGACCAGGCGGGAGAAGAAGGCCACCTTGAACTTCTTGAAGTCCTGGCCCATGAAGACATACAGGATGGGATTCATGCAGCTATTGGCAATGGCAATGGCAGTGGCCAGGGGCAGACCCAGGCTAAAGACGGAGCCGGGCACAGCGGTGTGGTGGAGCTCCAGCAGATGGAGGGTGTGGTAGGGGCACCAGCAGAGGAAGAAGGTGGTAACGATGGTCACAATGATCTTGAAGGGCTTCTTGGTCTTGGCCAGCCGGTTGCGCCGCAGCTTGCAGACGATGGTGAAGTAGCAGGCCGTGATGACAAGCACGGGGACCAGGAAGCCACAGAGGAAGCGGGTGACGGTCACCACTGTGTGCCGGCCGAAGCCCACGGGGTCCAGGCGGGAGTGAGTGGGCCACGGGGCAGAGCTGGCCGCCGACTGGCTGAAGTTGTTAAAGCAGGTTATCTTCCCGTGCACATGGGCCGTGTCCCGGAAGAACAGGGAGGGAGAGCTCAGGAAGAAAGCCAGGACCCAGATGACCATGCAGGCTACGTAGGCCAGCCGCTCGCTGCGGTGGTTCTGGGACCAGACGGGGAGGAGCACAGAGACGCAGCGGTCAAAGCTGATGACGGTCAGCAGGAAGACGCTGGTGTACATGTTGTGGATGAGGAGGAAGTTGCTGATCTTGCACATGGCCGTCCCGAAGACCCAGTGGTAGTCCAGGGCCGCGTAGGCTATGTGGATCGGGAGGAAGACATTGAACAGGAAGTCCGCCACGGCCAGGTTGAGGAACCAGACCGTGTTCACCGTCTTCTTCATCTTGAAGGTGGCGATGATGATCACCAGCCCATTGCCCAGGATCCCGAGGAAGCAGATGATGCTGTAGACCACCACCAGGAAGATCCTGGCTGTCGTGCCTTCCAGGGGAGAAGATTCCTCCAGGACCATGATGGGGTCAAAATCGTCCAGGTAGTCATCATAGGCAAGGGAAGTGTTGTAATCCTCATTCCCCATTCTCTGCGAGGGGAGACAGGGGTCAGTGGGGAAGCGTGATGGCGACTGACTCCAAGGGCTTGGCCAACACCAGCAAGGCCAACCGGGATCTGCCTGACTCTGGGCCAGGCCAGTTTGGCATCTTGATGGCTTAAGGGCTTACTTAACTACAAACCCCATTTTACAGACAGGGAAGCTGAGGTAGAGAGAGCCTAAGTCCCTTGCCTGAGGTTATACAGCGGAGACGAGGCAGAGCCAGGAGCCACACCCAGCTTCAGAGTCAAGCCTCTTGACCATCCTGTTTTGCTGCCTCTCCTGGACCCTCCCCTTTGCTTACAGTCTAGTGAGGGAGACAATCATTCATCAGATTCCTCAACTCACGGTAAAATGGTGATGATGCTCAGCGTAATGAAGGAGGGGAGTGCAGTGCTGGGAGCTCGGGTCCCTCCATGTTTCCCAAACCCAGGAGACAGCTGGCTGGCATTCTCCAAGTGCTCCCCCCGTGTCACGGGTCCCCCACCAGTGTGGCCTTTGGAGATGCTAGTTGCAACCACAAAAGCCCCTCACCGTTCAGTTAGGGTATCCAAGGCTCTCCGATGGGGTCCTCAGCCAGTCAGTCCCTGGGCACAGCTAGAAACACCTGCAGGAAAAGGACAGAGAGGCAGGGATTGGAGCCAGGTCTGGAGTGGGGGCCTGGGTGGACTCAGAGCCAGAGACAGGCTCTATCGTCACCGCTCCCAGTGCACAGAGGAGGAAGCAGAGGCTCAGAAAGGCCAAGTGATGCCCAAGGGTGGAGGCTGGGGAGTGGCTGAGCCCCTCGAAACCAGATGAAGCGCCGAACCCTTCATCCCAACCTCATCCCCGCCCCACCCAGCACATCCACAGAGGAGGGCCTGAGTTGGGGGCGGGTGCAGGGGAAGGCACGGGCGAGAGTGCACAGATGGCTCCATACAAGTCTGCTGCCAGGACAGCCCCAGAAAACACCATTCCACTTACCCGGAAGACAGAGGAGAAATGGCCCTGAACACCCACTCCGTGCCAAGGAATAATTCCCTCATTTTGTCTTCCCAGGGCCTCTCAGAGGCAGGCATGGGGACTCTTGTTTCAGATCTGGGGAAACTGAGGCCCAGAGAGAGAAGCATCCTTCTTCCGGGCGTACCCTGAGCTCCGTGGGGCCATGGACCACACACAGACCCGTGTCGCCACTGTCTGGGAAGGACATGGCCACGAATCCACTCACCGAGCACCTACCATGTGTCAGGCAACTTAAGTGGCACATGGGCCAATTCCCAGAACAACTTTGCTGGGGATTTTCCCACTCGAAGGAGGAACACCCTGAGATTCTGGGGAGCTGGCAAACTTGGGAGGTCTTGGAGGTGCGCCCACGGGCACGGTTCAAACCCAGCCTCAACCACCTGCCAGCCATGTGGCTTTGGCTATGTGACCTCTCTCGGAGCCTTTGTTTCCTCATCCATGAAATGGGAACACGTGCTCCTTCGCAGGACGGATGTAAAAATTGTAGGCACCGGGAATAGGGCACATCAGCTCAGTGCTGGCACATCATAAACCCTCAAAAAATATTAGTGATTCTGTTAGGGCCCTGCGGGGAACTGCTGAATTCCAGGCTGGGCTTGGAATATGGGGCTCTGATAGCCGGACACCCAAACACCTTCCACCACTCAAGCTCTTCCCATCCCGACATGTGGGCTCCAAACCAGACGCTCAGCTCGCACAACTGCCAATCAATGCTTCATTATAAATAACTCCAGCCTTCCACCACGGAAATGCACTGTTGGTCCTTAATGGGCTTGAGGTTGTATTTTACGGCAGAAAAGTCATCTTTTGTTTTTATTAAATAAAAGCCACTTGGACAATCCCCTTGAGCGTCATAGGCTCAAGGGACTCAGAATTCAAGTGTCACCCCACTTGGGTATCAGCTTACTCCGCAGGCTGGGAGGAGAGTCCAGACATGCCCAGTGAGAGCACCCCCGGGGCTTCCTGTGACCCCCGGAATGCAGAGAGGAGATGGGAACAGTGCGTCCCACCCCTGTAACTGGGGCAAAGTGTGATTGGTGTTCAAGATCAGGTCTGCAGAACGAGGGCTCTCACCGTCACTACATGCTGCCCCCAAAATCATGGTCTGATGACAGTCACCGAGAGTGGCCTTGAGGACGAAATGACCATGTCCTCCTTCCCTATGCCAGCTTGTGCAGGTCCCAGGGACGTGGAAGTGCCTTCCTTGGGTCCCTTCCCGTAGGGGCTCACAGTCAGTGACAAGGCACAGGACAGATGTGTGCTCGGGCGGAGCAAGGCCAGGAAGCCTGAAGAAGCCTGGAGGGGGCGTCCCCCAGCCTGCGCATCTGTCCTATACTTCTTCTCCCTGCCTCCAGCATGCCTCCCTCCTTGGCTGTGGGGCTGGGGGGGCGGGGGTGCACGCATCTGAACCCAAGAGGAAGGCAAAGAGGAGTGGGGATCCAGCACTTTCCAAGCATCTATAGACAGGCTCTGGACACAGATAACGTCATGTCTGGCTCTCCAGCTGGGCTGGGAGCAGCTCGGGGTCAGAGGCTACGTCTTTTCATCGGTAAGCAGGGATGGGGGTGGGCAGGCTGAGGTGGCACGGGGTGACAATGACATCCTCTAGGCATGTCTGTCCGTCCACCACTCAGCCGACTAGGAATCGAGTGAGTCAGTGTCCCCAGTTGGCTTATGCTCTCCCCCTGAGCCCCGCAGCCCTCCCCGGGAGAGTATTTCATCACACGCCTGCCCTCGGCCTGTCCCTCCCACCCTGAGCCTGTTTCTGCGCCAGCCCAGGCTGTAGAGCAGGGGGTCAAGGACACAGACTCCGTGGCCCAACCAGGCTGCCAGCTCCCAAATCCTGGGTCCACATGAACCTCCTGTGACCACGGGCAAGTCCGTTGTCTTATCTATAAAATGGGTGTGATCCCCACAGCCTCTAACTCATGGGATGGCTGTGAGGCTTGAATGTCACCTGTGAAGCTCTTAAAACAGGGCAAGCACTATGCTGTTCTGGTCCCAAGATTCTACTCTTAAGGCCCTTCTAAAATGCACTTTGCCTGGGAAGGGAGGAGGGGCTGGAAAGGCCATAGGACCCTCATGTCCTGCCCGCTTACCTCCCCACTTCTGGGTTTAAGGGCAGATCAAGGGTGACACAGGCAAGGATTTTGCTTCTCTAAGTTCTAATCTCTTGTCTCTCAAATAGGGGAAAGAGTGTCTTCCTCATGTTGTCAGAAATGTCAGGTGAAGCGGCAGTGAACCCTTGGCCAACGGTAAATGATAAAGAGCTATAAAGTTCTAGTTATTTTTATTCCTTCAACAAACAATCAGGAAGCTCCTGAAAAAAGCTTGTGTAACTACAAATGCGTCTTCTCTGTATACACACATCCAACATTAATCGGGACGCTCAGCATACGCCCAGCACTGCTCTGCCAGGCTCCGTGCAATGCCCCTGACAGCCCCGAAGGGGTAACTCTAACTGGCAGGTGCAAAAAAATGGAGGTTCAGAGAGGGGAGCCGACTCGCCCAAGGCCACACAGCTGGGAAGTTGGATCTCCAAGGACCCCAGTGAGCAGTGTCTTGGGCTCCCCCTGCTTCCCTGAGGGATTAGGGGTCCCCAGTCCTTCCACTCAACCCTTGGAGCTCTTTAAGCCTTCACTTTGAACCCGGAGAGCTCAGACCTTCGTCACATTCCTGCTCCTCCCACGGAGCTGCCTTCTCCGAGCCACCGTGCCGGGTTTCCCTTCGCCTTTCCTTCGCGGTGCCTACGCGTGGCTGCGTGTGACAGTCACGCCTGCGACGCCGTGTGTATCCCAGTCCGGGACCCACACCCACCCACTGACTCTCTTGGGCCCCCTTTAGGAAGCCCGCTGCTTAGTGAGAAATGCCCAGGAGAATTCAGCAAAAGAGCAGCAGTGCTTCTCCTGAGGAACGGGGCTGTTTCCTCATTCTTAGTAATTCAGGTGCCACAACATCACATTTCTCTGTTTGATGTGACCACAGAGAAGCTCACGGTCACATTCACAGGCCAAAGCCAGCAACCACGATGGCCTTGCTGCTCCTCAGGCGTCTGCACTGGTTTTGGTTGCTTCTTAGGTCTCTGTCTATTGATACTTTCGATTGGTTTTAGTTCCTGGTGATAAATAAGAATTGACTGGGCGCATACAATAGCCCACGCACTGTGTAAATACTTTCATTGCATTAGCTCATGCGTCCCCAGGAAGCCCAGGGAGTGGTGCTGCTGTCACCCCCCCATGTATAGGCGAGGAAGTGAGGCTACTGTCACCCAGTCAAATAGTGGCCAATTCACACCCAGGATGAGCAGACATTGAGCCCTGCTTTTAGCCACTTGGCTTTCCAGAAGGTGAAGCACGTCTTTCCATGTCTGTTCCCACACCTCCTCATGCCCTAGAGTGTCTTACTCATTGCTCCCCTTTTCCTAGCCCATCAAGGAAGCCACTGCCCCAGTTCTCGGGACATCTGGTGGAGGCCCAGAGCACATCGTTCATCACAGCCCAGGCAGGCAGGTGAGCCTGTGGCCAGCCTGGCCCCTTTCCACCCTCAGCTCCCCAGATAGCCTGCGGAGCAAACGGGCCGCTCTGGCTCACTCCCAGATTTGGCCTGTCACCCTGACCTTACACCCATTTGGAACGAGGCCTGGAGCTGGGCAGCTCTGAGGCCTCTGGGACAGACTTCCCCAGGCCGAGACAGTGTCCTGCCTCCATGCCCTCTCCTCCCTGGCATCCCCTCCTGGAGACTTATGGGAAGTGTACGAAGGAAAGGATGGCTTTCTTTCCCTTTGTGGCCTCAGCTGGCCCTCCCAGCAGCCCTGAGAAGCAGCAGAGCAAGCGTTCTTATCATCCCTATTTGCAGGTCCTGCAACGGAGACCCCTGAGAGAAGCAACTTGTTCAGGTGTGGTCTTGCACCACCACCCCCAGCCTCCAGAACTGTGAACAGGAAGGTTCGAGACTTCAGCCGCATAGTTTCTGACATTCTGCTACAGCAGCTTGGACAGAAGCTGAGTCCTCTTGGGGGCTCTACCGCGATCCCAGTGCAGCGGGGCAGATCCCATGACCAACCCCCAGGCTGCTGTGAGGCTTGAGTAGGTGAAGGTGCGTTTTGGGGTGCTTGGGCACTGCCTGGGGCATGAAAGCTCATCCCTGTAACTAACAGATCATTTCCTGTGTGCTGGACTGCAGACCACACACTTCACGCACCTATTACTCACCCCTCACGACAGCACTCCGGTGCCAGGACACGAGCATTCCCATTTACAGATGGGGACACGGAGGCACAGGGAGGCAAAGTAAGGTCTGTGAAGCACTGTACACACCTGGGTAGAGCCTCAAGCCATTGATGTCGGTGTTTGTGGGGTGGGGGTGGGGTCAGCCAGAATCAGCATCTGCTAGAATTTCCTACTGGTACCCGCTTCTGACTCCATTGGTCCCTCCAGCTCACAGGCATCTCCCTGCAATGCTGACCACGTCCTACCCACGGCCCCCTAACACCTCCAAAAGGCCTGCCAGACAATAGACATTCATTCTTCACCAGTCCCCAGCTCAGAGCCTGGCACAGAGCACGCACTTAAGGGGCACGTGTGGCATCATCATTGACTGGACACTTCTGTGTGGCAGGTGCCAAGCCCATTAGAAATGTGGGCACAGGTAACAGTCCTGCAAGGGGGGAGGTGTCCTTCTCCCCCAAGACTTTGGAAGCCTGGAGTGTCACGTCTCCTGGGGCAGTCACCTTGGGCAGCTGTAATGAAGGACCACAGGCTAGGAAGTTCAAAGAACACAGATGTTGATTTTCTTACAGTTCTGGGGGCTGTAGGTCCAGGATCAAGGTGTTGGCAGCATTGGTTTCTCTGAGGGTCCCTCTCCCTGGCTAATACACAGCCACCTCCTCCCTGTATCCTGTATGGTCTTTGCTCTGTGTGGGTCTGTGTCCTGATCTCTTCTTATAAGGCCCCCAGTCAAGAGGGATTAGGGCCCACCCTCATGAGCTCGTTTTACCCTAAGCACCTCTCTAGATGCCCTGTCTCCAGACATAGTCACATTCTGAGGGATTGGGGGTGTGGACGTCAAGATATGAATTTGGTGGTAGGGGGGATTCAATTCAATTCCTAACACCTATGTGTTGTCATTAGTGTTATAACCTAGCATTGCTATTTGTGGTTCCTCCAGATGGCTCACTCTGAGCATGGGCAGGGTCTTATCCCCAGCTCTATGTCCCATGGCCTCACCCATGCTGGGGCCCAAGCCCCCTGCCTACAGTGGGTTACACACACACACACACACACACACAGGCCCTACCTCCAGGGCTGCCTGCCTCCAAGAGATTTATAATCTCCAAACCCATCAAGGGATTGCTGTCTACAAGGTACAAAAACCCCTTCCTTCAAATCTAAAAAGAGAACAATTCCAACAGAACAATGGTCAAATGATACGAACAGGTAATTTACCAGAGGGAAACCTCCAAATGCCGGCGTATGACAAATTTATGCTCAAAGACATCCAAATGAGAACCACGGCCAGATAACACTTAGCGCCTGCTGGACTGTGGCACAAATGCAAAGCTGGCAAGGTTACCCCGCAGGCTGGCAGGGTAGGGGCACGGGTTCTCATGCCACACCATAGGTACCCAAGAAGGTACCTGTGCACCTTCCAGCCCTAGGAGGCACCAAGCACTGGGGGCGCTCATGGGTAGTGTTTGGGGGTTAGGGGTCATGCCTTAGCTTTGGCTCTCCAGAAGCAAACCTCCAATGACGACCCCTGCAACAGTGATTTATCAAGGATGTGTTCTAGGAAAAATAGGTAAGGGAGTGGAGAAATAGGATCCGGAAGGGGAGGAGGCTGGACAAGGGTGCAGAAGGTGCCCTCGGCTCTTGCTTGTGCTCTGAGAACAATGGAGGTCACCGTCCAGGAGGCTGGGTATTTGTATCCCTCTTCCCTGCCTCTGTGCATTCCCAGGCACTCCCAGCCCCTGAGGTCACTCCTCCCAACAAAGAGCGAAGGTGCTGGCTGTTAAGGCAAGAGACCATGGGGAGATCACGTGCACAAAAACCATCAAGGTTCCTGAGTGCTGGGGGTGGTCTGTGCAGCACACAGAGTCGTCCCCTGATAGCTGGAAGCTGGAGGCCCCTGAATGTCCACTGTGGGAGACGGGACTGGTGAATGATACGCAGCTGGTAGAAGCAACAGATTATCCAGTGTGTACACAGCAGTGGCATTCAGAGCATCTTAAAACCACCTAACCATAATAGCTCTTAAGTGCATTGAAAGTACACATGCAAATGCGGCAAAGCACACAAAACAGTAACACACGTTTTGCAAAAACACTACCAAATAAAAAGATACACACTGAACGGATTACAATGGCCCTGTGGGAGCAGCGGTGGGAGGCAGAAGGATAGAAAATGAGGCTAAGAGGAAATGAGCCCCATGAAGGAAGAGAGGTCAAGTGCGGGGGCTTCCGGAGTCCGGTGACGTGAACGAGGATGGATGCAGGGGTGTCCATTATGTCAGCTCTCTCTCGTCTCCTGAGGTCCAGAAAAGCCCAGAGCAAACAGACAGCCCAAATCCTTGGCTAGCGTTCATGCTTGGGCAGCGCTCAGCCCACGCCTACATCCCTGAATTCCCGATGAAGCCACGCTCGGCCGGCCAAGGGCTAAGCAAGCAGCCTTGGTCCTGCCCAGGGCCCTTGGGTACCCCCCAACCCCGGAGCCTCCTCTCAGACTGGGAATGAACTTGGATGAGCCACTGGAAGCCCTGGTCCAGTTTAAGCTGGCTCCACGGCACCCAAGGCCTCATACTTCCTTGGCAATCCCAGCCCCTGGCCAGACAGATGGGGGCTCAAATCCACATCTGGTTCTTCCTGCCACAGAGAGCACAAGACCTCAGGAGGATGTTATTGGCTTCATTTTTATTAAAGAAACATGCATGTAGCCCTCACTACATTCTAGGCACTGTTCTAGGCACTATTAGAAAGAAACCGAGGCCCAGAGAGGGTGAGAAATGTGCTCAAGGTCACAGAGATAACTCAGGTATGCAAGGTAGGTCAAATGAGGCATTGTGTGTGGCTCCAGGCAGGTAGGCGTCATGCTGGGCTTCAAACTCCGCCTGCCACACTGCCAAACCCACTCTCTGTCCTCGTTCACCACCTGGCCTCCCTAGAACATTCTGGAATTCTCTGGTCTTTGCTCTAGTGGAACTTCCCAAGAGCCCCCACAAGGTCAGTCTGTCAGGGTTCACAGTGTGCATTTTACAGATGGGGCAAGACAGGGTTCCAGGTTCCCTACAATTTTTCTGCCAGGGTCCCCCTACCTCTAGGGAATGGCCCAAACAGGAATGTGTCATCATCCCAGGTGCGGCAGGAAAATACTTTTTTTTTTTTAGATTTTATTTATTTATTTGACACAGAGAAAGAGAGAGATCACAGGTAGGCAGGCAGAGAGAGAGGGAAACAGGCTCCCCGCTAAGCAGAGAGCCCAATGTGGGGCTCGAACCCAGAACCCTGAGACCATGACCCGAGCCAAAAGCAGAGGCTTAACCCACTGAGCCACCCAGGCACCCCACAGCAGGAAGTCATTTGGAGATGGGGGCGCATTCGTGCATCCATTCTGCAAGCATGCATGGAGCCTGTGTCCTCCATCCCCCGATCCCCCCCCCCGCCCCGCCCCTCCCCTCCCCCCCCCCCTGGAGGTGGGCTGTACCACCTGGGCCTTTCCCCACCCAGACCTCCTCCTCACACAGCAAGGGTGGCTGTCACCAAGTCTGTCTTCTCAAGGGGACAGCTGAGGCCAGAGGGGTGGGGGTGGTCGTGCTTGCCTGAAGGCACACATCTGGTGAGCGGCAGTGCAGGGATTTGAATCGGGTTGGTCTGAGTCCAAGGCCCCCCCTGCTCCAGCTGCTGCCTGCTGGCCTGTGTCCCCAAGGGCTCAGGGGTCAGCAGGGCTGAGAGGCATCTGGGCAGCAGCTGTGTGCCTTCTGCTTCCCCTCTGTGCCTTTGCTCATGCCCCTGCTAAACGGGTGCCCCAAGTCCGCAAAGGACTGTCTGTCTGTGTCTGTCTGTCAGGTCTCTCCCTACTTGCTTCTCCTTCAGCCTACCTCTTTCTCCTTATCCGTGCGTGTGCATCTCTGGGTCACACTCTGTCCTCTCTATAGTCTCCCTGTCTTCTGTCTCCCGGCTCCCCCCTCCCCCCTCCCCGCCCCATCCTCCCCTCTGAGAGGCTCAGCGGCCCCTCACCTGCCCTCACT